>NC_054740.1:83403678-83704331 GCF_018143015.1 Lytechinus variegatus | reverse complement strand
ATTTCATTGCCACAAAACTTTCAAAGCACCTTTGCTCTTTTAACAGAAGGAGTTTGGGACAAAGAGTGCCAAGTCTTTGGGAGAAATGAAGAAAGATCTGACAAAATGTAGGGAGCTCCATGCCACTGCTAGCCAGTCCAATGCGGAGCTCCACAAGGCCATGCAAACCCACATGGAGAACATCAAGCTCCTGGCTTCTCCTGTAGAGACCCTCCAGGCAACCCTCCCGTCCACTAAGGAAGCAAGAAGTAAGTCCCAGAGGGATGAGGTGATCACTGTGTCTGGTAAACTCCCTGATTTACCTTTTTTAACAAGTGTATTTATTGTTTGAATTCAATACAAATTGATTACTTGATAGTAGATTTGATACAATCGATGAGCACAGCATAATTAAAAGGGCGAGATGACGTTGTTAGCAGCAATGGTGCATGCTATTATATTATCAATACATGTATAATTATTGTGATATCCTCTTTCCTTTATGAAAATTATTATCAGAATTTAAATATGAAGTAAGTACTTTAGCCATGCAATAGCCATGCCATTCCTCATGCTGTGTGACTTTGAATGCTTTACTGATACTGCAAGAACAAATGACAGAATATATTTACCAAAATATGCAAGGAAAATCATATTTTGTGATATAGAACACAGTGGTCAGTAGGGTAGGAAAGCACTAGAAACATGTTGGCTATATTAAGTGTAATGTATCGCTAGACAGTTGTTCCCTAGTTGATAATAGGATGGATGATATTGGAACTTTGCAAAAATACTGCATTCAGTGGCTTCAAGAGGTTATCCTAGGATAATGATTTTTGTGCATAAGTTTAAGTCATAAGTTTAAATGTGTGAATTTACACTGATAAAAAGTTGAGTTTAACATGGAGACATGCAAGATATTAAATATTGCAGGCAAGCCCTACCCAATTCCTATCCATACGAGAAAAATCACAATTTATATGCGTGCTAACTAAAGGTTTGTGCCAGAGGCATGGTGATTAAGACAATTAGTGTTTTTTTCTCCCATTTTTTTCCACCACAAGATCCTTTTGATTTACCAAGTTCAATTCATCTATGCCTATCAGAAAGACATTGATCTTTTGGTGTCACACGTTTCATGGTTGAAGGTTACATAGGACAATGTTTTATCAGTTTACTTTATATTACTATTATCTGATAGATGAGGAGGATGATGAGGCAGAGAAAAAGATGCAGAAGCTTGTTGCTAAGGTAGACGAGATGAAGACTCAGAGGCAGACATTAGAACAGCAGCTTAGAGATAATATACGAGATGATGATGTAACAGGAGGCATTGTAACAAGGACCAAAGGAAGCATGCAGGTAATCTTAATTCACAGTGTAGTGTTTCTGACTCTTGCCTTATTTCATATGGATTTGAGTCCACCTCTGCATGAATTAATCTGCAAGACATTAACCTACACCCATCCACTGTCCCCCTATGTGTTGATTAGGTACCCAGTATGATGCAAAAGCCAATTTAGTATACTTTGAAATATGAGCTTGGAATCCAGCTCCTGAAAAAGCTTTGGAGGAGTGGAGAACATTCATACATCTTTTCTGGGAAAGCCAAAATTTAGGACTAGGTTTATAATATAATGTAAAGTGCTTAGATACAAAGCCATGATAATTTGAGTAGTAGAAAAGCAGATTTTTATGATCATGTGACCTTGAAAGCTGTATTAATTCTTCAAAAGACCAAAGTTTCTAATTTCCTTGCTTGCTCTTCTAGGAGTTTTTCCAGAATGAATTGAAAAAACATGAGACACTGATCACCTACCTTGAACAGAATCTATCTGCCCAAGACAACATCCTCAAGGCAATGACTGAAGCCAATGCTGCCTATGCTGAAAGACGCAAGATGGTTACTGGTATTGCTTCAAAGTAAGAGATAATCCCTTCACTCTTGTCCAATGGGACATTTGCGATTTTAAAGAAAATATCATTAAAAGTAGTGTTATCTCCATGTGAGCATGAAGGTTGATAAACAAGGCCAACAAACAAATATAAAAGAGTACTGGTTAGGGGGAAAAAATGCAAGTGAGAAAAATGCTGATGATGATGTAGTATGTAGGATTTACAAGGCAAGGAAAAGTACATAGTCACTGGAAAACAAAACATGAATTCTTACTATTTGTGATGTGATGTTGGGTGATGATGATTATGATAAGACTACAGCAAAAGACAATTTCAGTGACCTGTAGTGTTGAAATTCAAATCCATACTGATATTTTACCAGCTGCAATGGTCACCATTGCAAGCTTTGTAATGGATCACTTCTGTCATAGCATAGGAACTGTTTGGAGCCTAGGCCCCTTGGCATTAAAGCTACTATTATAGGACATTTGCCATGCAATGCTTGTCACAATATTGCATTTCATGAAAGGAACTGTTGGATATGAATGTGACAATAATAGTAATGTTCATGCAACAGAGCTCTAGTGTGATATTATTGTGATAACGTAATTCATTATAATTTTATCTCCACCCAGGCGTGAGGAGAAGATTGGAGAACTCATCAGCTCTTACACTGTATACGACGATCTCATTGAGAAATCTAACAAGGGCATTGGCTTCTATAAGAAACTAGAAGGGACCGTGACCAAACTACTCAACAAAACCAAAGGAGCCGTGAAGTCAAATCATGAAGAGAGACAGGAGAAGATAAAAAAGAAATATCGTAAGTCTCCCTTTACAACATTTTGTATGTAAATCATGTCAACATGGTTATACTAGGCTGTTTTCACAATCTCAATGCAGATATAGATTTGTGCCAAAAGTGGAGAAGTTAACTAGAGAAGTTATAGTTGGAAGTCTGATCTGCAGCAGGCATTGTCCAAATCATTTTTACTGAAGATCCAGGTTGCACAAGCTGTTCTGTGTAAGCAACAGTCAATCGCAGCACTGGTACGATGTAAAGATTCTGTTTGACTATCTAACAAGCTTTTTCGCTCCATTGGGAGTAGCTCTCTTTCACCTCTGCATGGTTTTTATGTCCCTTAGTGAGAATATACTACTGTCTAGTATTCACAGCAGAGGTTTGAATTAGTATAAACATTACCCACAAACATCGTCGAAAACAACAGATAATTTGACAGGATGTTTTGCTCATAGGCCTTTAATAAACTGATAGTTACTGTAAATTTGGACCATTGAGTTTGATCTGTTAAGAATTCAAATTTAAACAAATCAAACAATTTTTTCAATCAAATATTACACCATACTTTTTTTCAAGATGTATTTTCTGTTTATCATAGGATATTATTGTTTACAGTACTCCATTTTATATTAGCACAATCATATATAGTGTAATGTGAGATATGTTTTTTTTTTGGTTGGAATTGATTTCTGGTTACATCTAGGAATGTTGGATATTACACAATTTTACACAGAAATCATTGTTTTGATTTGAAGGAAGATATTTGAATTATATAATGTTGATGGCACAGGATCTTTGTCAGTATTTTGATGCCAATCTTTATTTTAGAATTTATGAAGTAGAATTTATGAAGAAGAATCTAAACATTACTTATTTCCTCCCCCCCCCTACAGCACCTCAAAGACCAGCTGCCCCTAAACCAACCCCATCTGTAGCTGGTTATCCAGGGCTAAGTATGGAAGGTCTACAGATTGGTCCAAATGGATTGGTAATAGCTGGACCTCTAGGCCCCACAGAGCCAGCGTCTGTTTCTTCTGCACCACAAGGACCTAAACTTTCAGATTACTGGAAGCCCAAATCAGGAAGGACAGCCAAATCGTCTGCATCACAACTTCCACCGAGCCAGCCTCATGTGTTTCCAGGAATGCCTGCTTCTGCTTCACCAGCAGTGTCCATGCAAGGACCTAGTCAGGTACCTTACTCTCAAGCTATGGTATCTGGAGTTTCATCAGCTGGAATACCTGGTGCTCAACCACTTCCAGCTAGTGTTGCAGTTGTACCACCCCAGGTCAGCATAGCTCAGCCACGGGTACCTGTACAACAGCAGTATGGTAGTCCGGGTGGTCAGGGGGCACGACCAGTGGCAGCAGTGCCACCATCAAATGTTGGGCAACCTGTTCCAACAGGACATCCTCAGTCAGGTTTTCCTCCACCATCCCAGAATTTGCCTCAAGGGGTTCGAATGCCATCTCAGAACATCTCACAGAGCCCTCATGCATCTCCTGTTCACCAAAGTAGGGTACCACAGCACCCAGCAACATCCATGACCAGAGAGGATAGTTTTTCAAGTAGCTCAAGTCAAAGTCCAATTCGTGTTCCCCAACAAGGTCCTGGAGGTGTGCAAGTCCAACCTGGTCAAACTAATCAGCAATCACAGATGCCTGTTGCTCATCAGCCCGGTGCTGTTCATCCAAATTTTCCTGTGCAAAGCCAGAATTACAGCCAACAGCAAGTTGGACCTAACCAAGTAATGATGCCCCCTGGTGTCCAACTAGCACCTCAGCCAGCCCAGAATCTGCACCAACCAGCTCATTTTCCTGCACACCAGGTTGCGAGTTCAGGACAACAAATTCCATCATCTGCTCCTTCCCATTCACAACAGCAAGCAGTTGTGCCTCAGTCTTTTCAACCTCCTGTGCAGCCTCCTGCATATGGCTCTGAACAGCATGCAAGAGCCAAGGCTGCAAGTATGGGGATGTCATCAGCTCCTACACAGCCGGGAGTACCACCACAGGGGACCCCTCCTTCGTCTTACTCTTCAGCTCATTTGCCAAGTGCAACCAACACCACTCCCAGCCACATGCCTGTAAATTCTGCCCCCAATCAGATACCGAACCAACAACAGCGACAACAAATCACACCAGGAAATATCCTGCCTTCTCAGGGGGGACAACCTATCCAAAATAGAGCTCTTCAACCAGGAGCATCTATGATCAACAACCAACAAATCAGTAACATTCAAATCCCATCTCAGGTTGGTATGCCACAGCATCAGCCAACATTACAACATGGTCAACAAGGAGGACATTTGCAGCAGCAACAGCAGCAGCAGCAGCATTATAGTCAGCAACTACCCAATTCTGGGGCAAGGTCAGTAGTCCCAGACCATAAAATGATTCCACCATCATCAGGAACTGGTCCAATTCCACAACAACAAGGGAATGCTCAGATGATTAGACCTCATCAACAGCAGTTTCCTCAGCAACCAAATTTCCAATCCCAGACATCCCAGCCTCAGCAATTCAACACACCACAGACTTATTCTCAAACAGGAAACAATGTCCAGCCTACTCAGCAGTATCATCCACAATCTGCTGCCTCTCATCAACAAGGGCAGCAAATGGCACTGCAACAGCAGCAACCACAGAAAGGTATTGTTCCACAAGAACCACAAGTAAACCCTGTACATCAGGTCCCAGCAACTCATCAACAGAAGTTCTCAGCAAGTAACCAACATCCTCAGCAAGGATTTGTTCCCCAACAACATCCCAGTCAAGTTCCAATATCTCAGCAGAGTGCTTCAAATGTTCAGATGCCACAGCAACAAGTCTACCACCAAGGCTATAATCAGGGTCAACAGCAACAGATCAACCAACCAGGACAACAACCTCTAAACCAACAAGGACAACAGCCTGTAAATCAACCAGCACAGCAGCCTCAAGGGTATCAGCAACCATCAGGTGGTACACCATATCAGTCTTCTCCCAGCAAACATGTGCCTTCTGGTCCACAGGGTGGTACGCCGCATATTGCAAACAATGTAAGTGGACAACAGGTAGCCAGTTCCATACCACAGCAGGTTCCTGTTAGACCTGCCTTGAATCAGCAGAACCAGCAAATGCCGCACCAGCCTCATCACCCGCAGTTCAATCAACAAATGAAAATGCAGCAACCGCAACAGAACCAACATCCACAAATGCAGCAGCAGTATCCTCAACAACAGCAGCATCAGTATCCTGCACAGCAACATCAACAGCAACAAAAACCTGTACCGCATCAACAACAACCTCCAACACACCGACAGCAACCACCCACACAGCAGCAGCAACCACTTCCGCAGCAACATCAACATCCTAACCAGCAGCAATATTTTCCACAGCAGCAGCAACTGTCAAATCAACAGCAGCCACATCCTCAACA
The DNA here is from genome assembly GCF_018143015.1 of Lytechinus variegatus. Lineage (NCBI taxonomy): Eukaryota > Metazoa > Echinodermata > Echinoidea > Temnopleuroida > Toxopneustidae > Lytechinus > Lytechinus variegatus. Next base: position 83,698,234 of record NC_054740.1, on the reverse strand, counting down.
GCCACAGTATCCTCAGCAACCTCAGAGCCAGCAAAAAAATTATCAGCAGCAACCAATTCCTCAACAACAAAATCTGCAGCCAATGCAGCAACCTAGACCACCAGCACACAACTCTAATATTGTGTCTCAGACCAACGTCAGACCACCATTCCAGCAAAATCCTCAACAGTTGCAGCAACCGTTGCAACCAATGAGTTCAGTGCAGCAGATAACCCAACAACAAAGCTTTGAACAACAAAGACTACCCCAGCCAGTGTTACAGCCCATGAAAGCCGGTGCAAAGCCTGCAACTGATCTTCTATCAACCAGCCCAGACAGGCAAAATCAACCTCTGAAGGATGTGCTTGCACCACAAAGTGTTGCATCAACTGCAGAGGTTCTATCAGAAGCTACACAACCTGCCACAGATCCAAATTCAAATGTATCTGTTCTTGCCAGCATTGAAGTGCAACCACAAAGCACCCCACAAAGTCAACAACTGCCCACTTCAACCCCCAGCGCAAGTCGAACTACAGGTCCTTCATCCACCACGGATATACTCGCAGAATTGAAGCTTCAGCCTGCTCTTTCAAGCCCTCCAGTCATCACCTCTACATCATCTTCAGTGAACAACTTAAGACAACCCCTCCCACAAGGAGTGTCAAAGACTCCAGACTCTACAACACAGCAACCAGTGTTGGCCAAGATGCCTGGTGATAAGAATCCATATGCTGATAAGGAATCTCTGGAGAAATTTGTGGAGGAGGTGGAAAGACTGGATAAATATGTAGAGGGATTGAATCGCAAGATGCTCAGTGGACCTACTGTCATTGAAAGATTGTGGAAGGTGAGAAATTTATTTATAGTTGAATATTTTATCCCTCTTCATAACTGTGTACTATTTTATAGAAACCTCAGAGTACCCTAAAATTGGGCATTTATTTTTTTCTTAATTATGAAATGTGCCTCGGAATAGTTTACTAGATAGGTGATGCATAACATTATTATTATAACAGTAGATGGGGTACAAAATCAGTCCTTTATTGTGTTTAATATTTCAGTTTTGTAGCATCATTGTATTCAGGTGTTTTTTTATTACATAACCAATAGATTTTCTGCAAATCATCTCTTTGCACTTCACCAATTCCCATTCTGTACATATGTCATTTCCTGACCAAATATTGAAATGGTGTCTGACAGAAGTACCATTACCAGATTGTCATTTGTTTCATTAGCAGTAATTATTTCCCTTTTTGGTGTGGCTGCTGTGCGTGTGTTCCTCACACCTAAATGTTTTATTATCCCTGCTATTGTTATCATAATAGGATCTGACTGACTATCAGGATCGAGAGACGCGTCAGTTTTCCATTGCCATCGCTCGTTGTTACTCTGTAAAGAACAGACATCCAGACATCATGCCTTGTAAGAAACTCTTGTTTTTTCATAGCCTTGGATCTAAGAACATGGCCTGCTTGAAGATATATTGTGGCCTGCCTGGAATTTAATTGCCTGTAAAAAAGACAGGAAAGAAAGAGATGATTATAGTTAATAGTTATAATAATAAAAACATTTCTGTAAACGTAATCTTTGCATTCATTCAACTACATCGTAGAGTCTCTTACTGCTAAAATGTCCTCTTCTACCCTATTGGCCTATAGACTTGACATTATAATTGACCTTCCATGTAAAATTCCTGTGAACATTTGATTTATCAACATTTCTTTTATTTTTTTAATAAATGGTTATATTTCCTCGTGCTATGGGCAGTAAAATAATATAATAGAAGAATTTTTTTCCATTTGATAATGTTGCTATTTTAGTATTGAAAGTATACATCAAATAAATTTCCAAGGATGATAATCTTATGAATAAAGTAGTATACTGTCATACTATTATAATGTTTATTTATGGATTGTTCAAAAGTTTAATGTGAATGAAATTGTAAATGATATTTCATACCAGATGACCATAACAGGGTGTGTCTTCGGGGCACCAGGGATGACTACATCAATGCTAGTTTCGTCAAAGATGTTGTTGCGACGAGTCCTTGTTTCATAGCAACGCAAGCGCCACTTCAACCATCCCTGAGTGATTTCTGGTTGATGGTGTATGAACAGCAGGCTTCACTCATTGTCATGCTGCTCTCAAAACCAACTACAGGAAAGGTGAGTGATTAGGAAAGGGGGACATTACATGTAGCTTTTGTTCAAGTTGTAGGAATATTGAGGGAAAAAAGACTGAAGATTTAACTTAAAATTTGTGCTCATGAATCGTTTACTAATAAAGTGGTTTTAAAGGTAAATGCTAGTTTTGGTAACGATATCAAAATGAGTTTGTACAGAATCCAATGAAATGACCACCAAAGTGTCTGTTTGTATAAATAAAACGTATGTGCCAAAGGATTCTGGAAGAAATTGTGTAATTGCTGAGAAATCAGCAAATAAGCACAGGATTCGGGTAGAGCGTCGGGCCTGACATTCAAAGCAATAATTATACACTGTCCCATGTGCGCTTATCTGTGTTGGGGATCTTCAGTCTGAACATTTTTCAGCGTAGATTTCAAGATTTCACAAAGTTCAGTTTATGTAACTGTACCAGATCTAGATCCTCGATGATATACTGATAATTAAGCCTTGTTTTACAGACTTTCTCGTGAAATCAGTGTTTACTGCAACTACTGGAATTTCTCTTTAATGACAGGTTGAAAACTTGCTCAAAGTCTATCATCATTTGAACATTTCTTTTAAGACATGAAGAAATGTAATGATCATGATAGTGATGATGATGATATTGTTGAGGATGCTGATAATAATGAAAATAATGATTATGATGATATGACAATTGTGATGTTGAATGAGCATAATTTTTGCATTGATCACTTTTAGAGCAAAACAAGTTCATTCTTCGTCAAACCGTAAATATCAAACAACCTTTCTGGACTGTCGTGTTTGTAAGCTCACCATAATATGCCAAACTATAAAATGCATTTATTCTATTCACCACAGGGTTCAACAAGCTTCATCAGCTATTGGCCAGAGGATAAAGGTCCTGCCCAGAAATTTGGTGACATCTCTATCAGCTTACAATCAAAGCGAACGACAGACTACCATGTAGAAAGGATTATCCATCTAACTCATCTACCCACGAGACAGATGAGAACCATCACACACCTACAGTTCACTGCCTGGCCTGAGTTGTAAGTTGTTTCAAATCTCTTTGCGCAAAATGTTGATAATATTTTTTGTAAAAATAATATATATGTGTGTGAAGAGTAGAGTAGAATCAAGGATGAAGCAAAGTATACACTATGTTGTAAAGCTTTCGGCCTGGCCTTCTTCAGTTTTTATTTGCTGACATGGGTCATAGCAAATTCTCTGAATTAGGGTTGTGTTGTGTACCAATTCAGGAGAATTTGCTATGACCCATGTCAGCAAATAAAAACTGAAGAAGGCCAGGGCCGAAAGCTTTACAACATAGTGTATACTTTGCTTCATCCTTGATTCTACTGTACTCTTCACACATATATTATAAACAATGATCAAAGCGATTGGTACATATTTCCACGCCCCTCTCATTATATATATAAATATATATATATCTTTGCATTAGAATGACTGCAAAGATTGTGTCTCCTCTCCAATTTTCTTCTTGTATGCAAATGGAACACATAATCTCATGATTCCATCTGTAGTAATTATGACTTTTTTGGGGTGCATAAGTTCTATCAAGAAAAAATGGGGTACTAGTCTTGATTTAATACTATAGTTTCAATATGTTGATGCATCATATTGAAAGTTGCCTTAATAGCAATCAGAAGGACTTTTGACAACATCCTTTTGAATGAATTTCACCTAGGGGGTCTTTTTCCTTATAATTGTAACTCCTTTATCCCTTTGTCTGCACAGAAATGGGAGGGCAAGAAGTGAAAGGATTCTGAAATTCAGTAAGTTAGTCTTAGGTATGTGCCTGTAAGTGATTCTTCTGTGTCATTTTCCAGTGGAGTACCAAGTAGCCCTGGAGTACTGCTGCAGTTCATTGATGAAGTTCAGAGTTATCATTCTCAACAACGCAAGACACAGATCCCCATTGTGGTTCATTGCAGGTGAGCAACATACACTATTGTTTATATGTAGTCTAGGATAGTTTGGTGGTAGTATACAGTGAGATATTGAACTTGAGATTATTATGAAATGTGAGGTAGAGGATAGAGAGAAGAGGGAAAGAGAAATGTTTGGATGTCTGTTCAACCATGATCAGAATGAAGGTTAATGGGGCAAAAGAAGCAACATAAGAGAGTGGAGAAAAGAGTTAATTGAATTTTGGAATAATGGTCTTATTTCTTTGCAAATGACAGTGATTTGTCAAAAAGTGGAGTGTTTGTTGGCTGATAAGGGAGGGATGGAATTAAGTTCTGATTCACAAGGCTGGAAATCTCACTAGACTAATGAATGTTACATGACCAAAGGCATCTCTGCTCATAGGAAGAAAATTCTTTTGTTGCTACATACTAATGGATGATATAGGAGATTATCTTATTAATTTGTTTTCTTTTGTTTTAATTGACTTCTACTCATCTCACATGTTTGTAAGACCTAATTTCTGTCTGTTTGTCTTACTTCCTTTTTCACTGTTAGTTACATGCTTCAATTGACCCATGTAGGTAGAATAATCACCCCATAAAAAATTCTTCAGACCATATTATGCAAATGTGTCCTTCTCAAAATTGAACAGCTTCTGTAAACTTCTGTGGAGCCGATCCAGGTGTGACTTAGATGTGACTTGCCTGTATTGCATATCTGAACGCTCTTCTTCTATGAAATCCATGAAAATTCATATTTTGTAGGTCAAAATAGAAATTGAAGAATAGAAATATTCAGAAAGTTCAATTTGCCCAATTGATCGTGGGCCTGGCAGCCAATGTGCAGTGCCAGATCGACGAGCCTCCAAACGTTAGATGTTGAATGCCAAACAGGGTAGCAGCAACTCCCATCTTTTTATGTCTTTTGGTCTGACGCTGCCGAGGTTTGAACTCTGACCTCCCGGTTGTGAGACGGACCCTCTACCAACTGAGCCAACACATTGGTTTTGGTGCTCTATGAATTACACTTTAAAATTGTTAATTTTCACTTAAAGAATTGGTGTGCCATGTTGTTTGTCCCAACAGTGCTGGTATTGACAGAACTGGTGTCTTCTGTTTAGTCTACACTGCTGCCCGGGAAATCAACGAGGGCCATGGGATCACTGATATACCCCAGATTGTCAAGAAGCTACGACTACAGAGGAAATGGATGGTGACAGAGAAGGTAACATACTGGCCATATTCTATAATTATTCATAAAATAAAATAATGAATAAGAAAAAGTCCATTATTAGTCTACATGATTGGTTTTAAAGGGAATCCAGCCTTGGCCATAGAATGTTGTGTTGGGAAGGAGAAAATGAATTAAACAGAATGGTGAAAGTTTGAAAGAAATCGAACAAGCAATAAGAAAGTTATAGCTGCTTTAAAATTGAGATCACTAATACCATGTAGATTTCAAATTGGCAACTAGGTAAGTAAATTATGACAAGGGGCAAGGACAACTTTCTCATAGGCCATGTACTTTATTATCAGGGATTTGTGGCTTTCTCCTACATGTAAGTACCCATTCCCCTGGGACAGTAATCTAAATATAACCCAGGTAGTAGTTCTTTAATGTCCTCATGAAAGAAAAATATAATTTGAAATGAAACTTTTGGGGAAAATGACATTTTAGCCAGAATATGTATTGGAATACATGGAAGAGTAGTCCTTGCCTTACATCACTATGACATCACATAAGCGGCCAATTTGAAGTCTCAATGGGTATAGTGATTAACAATATTTACAACTTTTAAAAATTCATAACTTTCTTGTTATTTGTCCAATATTGTTCAAACTTTCACCTATCAACTTGTCTAATTTTTACTTTTCTTATAAAAACAAGTTTTTATTTGGGTGGATTCCCATTTAATATAGAGCAGAATAGTAATTTTGGATTAAGGGTCAGTGCACTTGCCAATGTAGAAGTGCGTGTATTGCTTTGTCGGGTATTGGTGATTTGAAAAGTAGAAATAGTAAAAAGCAATTGTCAGAAGAAATTTTTGGGTATGACCCAAAAAGAACCATTATTCCCATTTGAATCAGTTGTTTAAATACAGAATGTTAATTTTCAGATTGATGCACTTGTTAATTCAAGATTATTGTGAAGCATTTTGTTCCCATAAAAAAGATGATTTTTTTTATAAAACAGAAATGATTCATTAGGACCCCTTGTTCCTTTATGAGCTTAACTTTGTAAAGTTTTTTCTATTGGACAAGATGATCCTTGAGCTTTATAGCTTGTCGTAAGTTAGAAACAATCATCCGCTTTTCCCTAATCAATGTGTTGATGTACACTATATTACACAATTCTCATTGATCTGTATGACTTACATTCACAGGAACAACTCAAGTTTAGCTATGATGCCATTCTGTGTTATGCTCATCATGCTCTGGCAAAACGTGAGTATTAAAACAAATCATTTTTTCTCATGTTTCTTCTACCTGTCCTGCATTCCTTTCCAGTAATTATTACTTGGTGTTATGGATTAGTAACACTCTCCTGAAAAGGGGTATTTAGAGCTAAAGGTATTGGCAGATTTAGGGAAGAAATGGGGGGGGGGGAGGGGCTGTGGTTGAGAAAGGTAATTACTGATAACTCAAACCTTTAATTCTGATGGTACTGTGTATTCCCTACTGACCTTCTGAAGAACACTCTTATTTTGTTTAGGTGGAGTAGCTACAAAGAGTGTTGCAGCTGCCTCTCCCCTTGACGCCAAAATTGCACCCTCAAGGCTCAACTCTTTTGATGTTATCATGGGAACAGACAATGTAGACACCCTCATCTCTCGCATCTCCAAGTTTAGTGTCAAGCCCAACCAGCCTCCCGCTGCTGAAACAGTACAGGAAGAGGTTGTCCCAACTGAGGGTGTTGAAGTAGAGAATGCAGCACCTGCAAGGTCCAATGAACAAGATGGCAATGACCAGCAGGAGACAAGGGACAAGGTGGATGGAGACATGGTATTTCAGGGTATCCCAGACCAAGTTACAGGAGACAGCCTCCAGGATCCTTCTAGTAACTCCACCCAAGGCTTGCTCAGTAACACCGGAAGCAGTACTCCATCAGGGATCAGTTCCTTCACGTCCTCTCCGGCCCATTCTGGCCACAAACCCAAATCCCTTGACCAGCTTCAGGCCAATAACCTTGAAGTCTTCTCCCAAACGCTGCAGAACTTTGTAGCACCGGATGTTGTTGAATCCAGCACCAAACAGGACACAGCCGACAACACCTCGGAAGGATCCGGATCGATGGAAGGACCAAGTTCATCGCTTCCGTCAATCCTGGCTGACCTTACTCCTCAGAACTTCTCAATGAAGGAGAAAGGTCAGACCAAACAGAAGGTGTCCAAGGCTGATTTCTTGGAAGGGAGGGAGGGCTCAAGGACAGCATTGACAAGTCTGATCCTGATGATCCCTTCAGTGGCCTGGATCCTATGTGGTCAATGAAGAGCAAGAGCTCGGAACCAAAGCAGTCGTGATCCTGTCAAATAAACTGTTGCAATATAAAAGGCAATCGTCTCAAAGTGTTATATTTATGTTATTTAATTAGCAAATGCATGCGATTGCTATGCTTACGTATTGAAACTGGAATATCTGTAACCAAATGTCACTGCTCAATTTGTAATGTTCATCTTTTCATTATAAAACCATCATCATTTATGTCAATGAAGACTTGTTCAGACTTAGCACAACAAAACTTAACAAAATATTTGTGTACAAATTCAGTTGGAAATGAGGCACCCTCAAATGTTATGTCTGTAGGCAAATTATGGCAGAACAATTTGTCTGTGTTGAGTAGGCCAAATATTGTGGCATTATTGAAAATGACTATTGTAACAATGAAAGGCTAATGATTTACACATCATCAAAACGAGGGACATTATTATGCCATGCATTAGTCTGCATAACTTCAGATTTTTTTGAAGACTTGAAATGTATAATACATGTTCACTAGAATTGTTTTGGCGATGTCTCACCACGTCTGAACATGGTGAAAACTGAGGCTAAGCTTTTACACACCATAGCTGAATGAAAATTTTCTTGTTACAACTCACACATGGAATTAAGTAGGAATTTCATTTGCTTGCATTGTCACCGATATGATTTTTTTCTAATTGATAAAATGTGATGGATTGCACATTATAAACTGCCAAATTATATATTCAAGAAAAAGCTGTTTTATTATACACTGTCTACATAGATTGCATATCTATGCTTTTATCTTAGCATCAAGCCAAATAAAATTTAAAAAAAAATTGAAAGAACAAAATTTACATCGAAGCCACTCCGTTGGCCGTGAAATATTGAGAAAACAAATCTATTGGTAAAAGGTTTCATATCTTCATGTGCTGAAAGGTATATACTGGAATTGTTTATATTTATGGATAATATATTAATTATTTACTCCAATGACCGAAGTTTTTTTATTTGGCAAGTGTATTAACCAGTAACTTTGCTTGCCTGAATTATCACCCTAAACTGCAGGAAAGTTCACTGTAGGCATACATTTACATGTGCGGGTATTAAATTTATTTTCCTCCAGACCATTGTTCATCCATTGAGATCAAAGAGGACCAGCCAGCCAACCTGGGTGTAGATGGGGTTGATCTCTAAGGGTGAGCATTGGGCAGTTGGCTGGTCAGACCAATCCATGCTTGGAAGGTCTTGACACAGTTTGGATGGGATGGTAGTAGCTGTTGGGGACTTGATGGCACTGCTTTTACCCAACTGCAGTGATTCTGTCTGCCTCATATGAATTAGCCTTCGTGGACCGCTGAAAGCAACTTTGTTCTGTCCACTGCAGTCAGCTCCCAACTGTCAGGCCTATGTTAAAGTCTGTCTTTTGAAATGTTGCCATGTGTATTTTCACCGTGCAGCGGTTTATTGGGAAGGAGGTGGTGCAAACCATAGGGTGATATATTACATGACTAGAAATATGCTGTATGTCAACATTCATATTTTTGTTTCTTCTGCCATCAATTAGGAGATACATTTATTGTAAGGTATATGCTGGCTCATATCATAGTTGCTTTAATAGGGGTATATGCAATTTTAGTGTAGATATTGTTCACCCATAGTTCTAAAATATAGAAATTGTTCATCACTTTTATTTATAGTAATGGCTGGGATGTTTGGTATGGGGGGGGTAGGCGATATATGTAAACAAGGTTTTGTACTTGGTGAATGCAATTGTCTATTGCAGGCTTTCTCTCTAGGTTAGATAGGGTTTTTATTTCTTGTTGCCCATGTTGTGCACCAAGGCTGTTTTCTACATATGATTTGCTTTATGGACCCCTACGAAAAACAGCATGTGCTGATAGGGTGTTCCATCCCACAAGTGTTAAATAAATAAATAAATAAAAAAATTCACTTATCTTGCATTTCAAAGAAGTGGAATTTCATTTGATGAAAAATGAAGAGGACCATCTAACACAAGTTGTACTTGCAAAAGCTGAAATTTTCTTTAATTGATATCATTCATAAGGCCCTCCTTCAGCTATAATTTTTTTTATTTTTATACGCCCGTCTTGACGGGACATAGTATGGTATCACGCTCGGTGTCCGTCTGTCTGTCCGTCCGTTAACTTTTCCTTGTAAACGCGATAACTTCAGTTTAACTTAACCTTGGCTCATATAATTTGGGTATTTATAATACTAGCATGGATCCAAGGAAGCCTATTGATTTTGAGGTCAAAAGGTCAAGGTCACAGTGACCTATTTCGTTGTACCCTTCTGCAGTCCTTGTAAACACGATAACTTCAGTTTAACTTAACCTAGGCTCATAGAATTTGGTATGTATAATACTAGCATGGATCCAACGAAGCCTATTGATTTTGAGGTCAAAGGGTCAAGGTCACAGTGACATATTTTCATTGTACCCTTCTGCAGTCCTTGTAAACGTGATAACTTAGGTTGAACTTAACCTAGGCTCATGTAGTTTGGTGTGAATGATACTAGCCTAGATCCTAGCAATTCTATTGATTTTGAAGTCAGAAGGTCAAAGGTGAAGTCGCCATCTTCCACTTTTCTTGCTTGACCAATAGCTCAATATTCCATGTTACAGCGGGCGTACTATGTGCTTGCCTTAGCGACACTCTTGTTTATTTGTAGGTATGTGGTAACTTCAAATTTTATTTCATATCAAAAGCATTTCAGCTCTCCAAAGATGTTCAATCTATATTGGTTTCAATAGGTTTTTATAGACCCACATTATTGTTTTTCTCAAGAAATGTATGTTATATTTTCAAGTAATATATGTTATATTTTCAACATCTGTCATTTAAATTTGTGTTGTTAATATTTTTTCATGTATATAGAAAATATTTGATTTTGTATAACAAAAAAAAAAATTCATTTAAATAATTATGTGCAATTATATTTGATACTCATTGTATATTGAAGTTTGTTATGTTTTTGTTAGTGCTACACTTACATGTAATCAATAGTAATCATGCTTTGGTGTAATGTCGGCAGATAATATATGGTGAAATTGAGCATTAAATGTTGCACATTACAAAATAGATTAACATGTATTGTGGCTACTTTGTTGTGGTGTGCCCTTATAAGGGTGTTGGCTTAGGTATTGGCCGAAATGAAAATGATAATGATAGCTGGATTTATAAAGCGCTTTTTGCCTGAGGATACAAAGCGTTGCTATTATTACCCCGGCTTTAGCTCGAGCTACCATCACCAGCGCTCATTGCATGCAAGGAATTACGACTGCTGGGTACCCATTCACCTCACCTGGGTCGAGTGCAGCAGTGTGGATAATTTTCTTGCTTTTCAAAGGCAAGAGTCAGAACCACTAGACCAAGACGCACTCACTTATCAATGATGAAAAATGGAATAGGATTTATCAAGGAAGAGAGGAATGAGATCATAATACCATGGTCACATTTGTTCTACGGCGGCCGTACGGCGAGTCAAAAACAGCCGTTTTAACATTTTTGTACCAGCTAAATATAGGTGGTTTGAATAAAAATGAATAAAACGGCTGTTTTCGACTCGCCGTACGGCCGCCGTAGAGCAAATGTGACCATGCTATAAGGAATGATGTAAAGCAATTGAAAATGAACAAAAATTGTTATACTGAAGCAAATATATTCAGCAGCAGGGAAATAAAAGTTAAACCGGGGATGGGAGCAATTTAGCCCCCGAAATGGTCAAAAGAGCCCTGGAATCTAAACATGGAACTCTTTGAGATCCCCATTCAATGAAATGTTACAGATTTTAAAGAGAAATTCCAGTAGTTGCAGTAAACACTGATTTCATGGGAAAGTCTGTAAAACAAGGCTTAATTGTCAGTATATCATCGAGGATCTAGATCTGGTACAGTTACATTAACTGAACTTTGTGAAATCTTGAAATCTACGCTGAAAAATGTTCACACCGAAGATCCCAACACAGATAAGCGCACGTGGGACAATGTATAATGATTGCTTAGAGAAATCCTGTGCTTATTTGCTGATTTCTCAGCAATTACACAATTTCTTCCAGAATCCTTTGGCACATTCATTTTATTTATACAAACACACTTTGGTGATCATTTCATTGGATTCTGTAAGAACTCATTTTGATATCGTTACCAAAACTAGCATTTACTTGCCCCTGAAAATAATTTAAAAAATATTTTTTTGCCTGTTCCGCACAGGGAGAAAAGAAAATTTAATAGACTCAAGAATGGTAATAAAAGAGCCTAATTTTATTAAAAAAAAAAACATTTGATAAGTTGTTCATTCGAGATGGTGTACATGTTCCTCCATTGCGAAAAATTTTCATTTAAATTAATTACTCTGCAAAAATGGCAACTTTAATAGCAACTCTGCTACACAGTAGATCAAAATCAACTGAAGTTAACCATTAATATCAATGCTAATATTTATGAAACGGAGTCCAAAAGGCAATGTGATCACCCCAGATCGATTGTAGATTTGATATTGATTTTAGTTCTAATCTTATTGCAAATAATCAATGTCAGTCTGATAGCTTAGCTGGTAGAGCAGTGATATAGTCATCTGTTGATTCGGTTATTTTGAGATGGCATAAGTCCTTGTTATCAGGGCATTATTTCATGAAACTTTTAGTATGTAACACACAACTTAACACATAACTAGTTATCCATGGGATAATTTATGCTAAACTTCAAATCTGTTTTTTTTTTATTAACATTCATGTTATAAAGCATCTGACTGCAAAGTTTATAATTTGTCAAGACTTAACAATTTCAGACACTTATCACCACTTTGTTTTAACAAAAATTTGGAGTATCTAATTTAGCACAAGAAAGGAATCCCAGTGTGTCGTGCAAAGAGTCCTACAAAACTTACAAATAGCTACAAACACATAATATCTTAGGTTTTACGATTCATGAATCTTGTATTAGTTACGATGCATTCAGCGCTACTTAAAAACTTATAGTATAATTTTCATATGTAACCTTGAAGTAATGATCGTTTACTCAATCTGTTTTACAACTATTTTAATCATATTTTGCGTAAATGGTTTTTCATGGGAAACTTATTTGTTTTTTGTCTTTTTATAAATTAAGTTTTATAATTCTTCGTGTAAATTTAGTGGTCTAGACTTAATTGATGTAGTTTGTAGATTTCTATAGGTGTTTTTTCATAGATGTACATTGTTGTCAATTACTGATGTTAGGACCCCATTGGAAATAAGCCATCTCTGCTTTCATGGGCAATCCTGTCAAGGTATACACTACTGTTCATATTTTCATGTACTTGTTCATAGTTACCTGACAAATAAAATCAATCAATCAATCAACATGAAATGGCCCCAAAGGCCCTTGGAGTGGGCCAAAGCATTGAGCTTTAAATGCTTTTTTGTGGTCATTAAAAATACATTCACTATGTATAAAGCAAACTCATGAAAAATATGTCCGTCTGTTTCAGCACTTTTGATAATTTCAATAGGCTAAAAGAAAAGAACACACTCATGTCACACAGGCAATTGCAAATTTACATTTTATTATAAAATCATTCTACCATAGCTATGCTGCTCATTTGACAGTTGGAATCGGTCTCCAATAAAATTCCCATGGCAATGTCTCTAATTAAAAGGCATATCACCTGAACTTCATAAAGAATTGCTGTGATAGTTTCTGTAATAATTTAGCTGCCATTTTATCTCTAAACTTGCAACCCATCTAAGTATTGAACATATAAATGTCAGTATACATGTATACACGTCTAACAGTAAGGCTTTATGAAATGGGAGCCAAAAATTAAATACAAAATTATACACATCCAAATTAAATATTTTGTTTTTCTTGGAAACAAAGAAAGGAATCAAATGCATTACCAAAAAAGAAACAACATTAAGAAAAACAAGGCCTGTTTGTTATATAATGTGTATTATTTCGTTCTGTTTCATGTTTCTCTGCTTTATAATTTATTTTGTTGGGATTGAGGTAAACCGAGGTAGTACAGAATTAATGAAATTATGAACCTGCTACACGGAAACAAAAAAGAGGCGTCAAGTCTGATAACGGAGGTATAATTAATTCACAAAATAAGGCTTACCCAATCGGGTTAAACTAAATGTACTTAGAATGTGATACATTTAAAGATGGACTTCACTATTGAGGAATAATGCTGCATTCAAACCAACAAAACAGACTCCAAACCAACAGATGGTATGTCATTGAAAATAATGTATAGTTTTGATTGGTCTAGAGTTGGTTTCATGGATGTGTGTGAAGCAGACTAATTTTCATAGGCACATGCCTAACCTGGATAGGCTAACATAAATCAATATGAAATGTTCATACAAGAAATGTGAACTGAGAATATATGGCCATTCTGTATTTGTGGTAGCTGAATCAAGTTTAAAAGAGACCCTCCAATAAACACAATGAAAATGAGCTTGCCCTCAAATGGCCAAAAATCATGAGGAGCTCTCAACCATCAAAGATTTACACTTCTGTAAGCTTCCGAAAATATGCACCCATTTTCAACCATGTGGTGTGTGCTAAAATTAAAATTATTAGTAGACAGAAATATGTATGCACACTCTTAAAAGCAGAGGGGTGTAAATCATTAAACCAAATCAACTTGGTGAAATCAGGTATGAAAGTCTACATTATTATCATTTTTAGTTTAACTTAAGGTAGCGAAGGCATGTCATCATGTCAGCAGTTCATTCAGAAGAAGGGTTTCCAATCCATTGTACGTTAACCCCTGAAGGTTCCTCATAATGCATTTCGAGCTAAGTCTATCCTTTCTGGATTCAGGTTGTTACTACCCTCCACGAGTGTCTCTATTCCAAACATGATTAAAGAGTCTTTGACAAATGGCTGCACAAGACTGTCCATTCAACTAAAGTCCAGCAACATTGAACAACTTAGACTGCAGAAGGTTAAGAGTCTTCTGTTTTCTCCTTCTTGGGCGAGGGTTGACCAGCATCACCATCGTCGGCCGGGCGCTTGACACCCTGCTCAGGTTTGACATCTAGCTCTGGTTTGACATCTGGAGTGAAGAGGTGGATGAGAAAATGAGGAAAGGATTTAGTAATCGTGATAATACTAGTAATACTAGATAGGAGAGGAAGGATGAAAAGAATGAACAATAGTAAATAATGCCGAAGGAGGAAAGAACTTGGTGCCACTATCGCGCACGATTTCTAATGAAAATTAATTCAATTCAAATACTTAGTATTTTTTTTTTATCTAAGGCCCCACTCCATGGTGCATAAGCCCTTCTTAATAGTGTGAACATCTACTAAGAATTCTGAAATAACTACCATGCTCTCAAGTATGTTATGGTATAGTGAATAAATTGAAGTTAAGTTCAAATAAATTGAATGTAAAGATCATTTTTTAAAACAACAAATGAAAAAACAAACAAATGAATATCAATTCATTCCTTTTCCATTAAAACTCAAAAGAGTAAACAATGCACAAACATGCATAAAGATTAGAATAGCCCCAAGAAAAGCAGACTGTAAGAATGGAGCCCTGTACATTAACTTGAACTTGATGTTTAAAAATAATTTATTATCAACATTTTTGAAGAAAAAATACCCCTTTATAATAAAATCATGAGAAACGAACCTTCTGCATTTCCATTTTCCTCCTCATCATCACTTTCAAACTTTGTCTTCTTGCCCATCTGTTGTTGATCTCCCCTATCCCTGTGTCCTCGATCTCCTCCTCGTCGGTTATCTCGCTTCTCAAACCACTTCTGCTTTTTACCTCTTCTTCCTGAAAACAAAAAAGAAAACCCCCATTATTTTTAGCCAAATTGCAAAAGAAATTGATATGTTCAAGGAATCTTTACTATGAAAATTATTACCAGCTATATAAGTTCTGTGAACGCTGTCAAGATTAAAATGGCCCAAGCTTTCATTTCTCTTTCTGATCATGAAACTATATTAAACTTGTGGCATTATCGAGGGAAATGGATTGAAATTCTATCGCAAGAAATAAATCGAGTCAGTTTTTCAGATGCTATTTGGCTAGCGATGGTGTTCTAAATGTTAACCAAGCATGCAGAGCTTGGTTGACAGTTTCATCCCTCACATCGAATGAAATAACCATCATATTTTCCAATCATTATTACTGTGTTTGCTGTTCTGGAGGTGAATAAATAAGGATTCAAATATTTATTTTCCCCTATTTGCTTTTTCATGAACATAGATTATTACCTTGTTGTTTCTTTAGCCTAGCCCTTGATTTATCCTCAAACACCTTCATCCAGTGTTGCTCCTCCTCTTCTCCTTCAAGTACACGGAATGTGATCTCACAGCCTCGGACTTGAAGAGCGCCCTCTTTAGCAGCTTTAGCCTTGTCCAGAGTTTCCTGTGCTTTGGTATCCTCACTGAAGCGGATTGTTCCCTAGACATACAGAAGGTATACTCATCAATAGTCAGAGCTGCCAACCTTTATTCTGAAAAAATCCTACTCTTAATTTCTTTTTATCCTATTTTCAAGCCTAAAGCCCTAATTTTGACTAAAACTTTGAGAAACATACCAAAAATCATACTTCTTACAAGTATAAAAATCCTATTTCTAGGGGAAAATCCTATTTCGTGTCACTTTCCCCATAAAAATCCCATTAATTGTCAGCTGTGAATAGTGATCTGTCAATTTCACGATGGGTACACTGACCTGTCCCAATCACTGTACTATCGGTATCGTGCTCTTGGACCATCCTTTTCATTGACTCATCACCCTCTCCACCATACTCGGTAAACAGATCATCCAGAATTCCTTTTCCAAGGTCTATCCCCTCAACTTCTTTTTTTCAAAGCTGAACTTTGGCTTCAATCAACAAGTTCTCACAACCTCACAATATGTGCCCTAGCCATTTTCTTTGCATCCCTACATTTACAGGGATTTTTTTAAAAACAAAAATGTTAAATACATTATCAGCGATCTATCTTGCAGCAGCTGAGTACAGACACTTGAAAATAATACTGTCAAAATTCAAACACATATATTCATATTTAATGACATACTAGTAACAAATAGCCAATAAAGCATGGAATGGTCTAATTCTCTTCAACTTTTGCAATTCAAACTTCTAAATACAAGTTTGATTTCTGTAGGGTAGATTCTATGGCTTGGATTCTGTAGTCTGATTTAACTAAGACCATGATCTAAACCCACTGCCATGATTATGGGAAGCCAATCATGTCATTTTTTTGTTTGCATTGTATGTTTAGTATGTTCACTTTGCTCTTTTCTGATTCTTTTAATAGTTAAGAATGATTTGAGAGTCAAATGAGCCGATTTGTTGATCCTCTACTGTTAGAGATTTATGTCAATATTGGCTATCCATAGTAAGCCACAACTTTACACCAGATTTTAAGTTTAAACCTGATTTAAGAATGCGGGCCTATGGGTCACATGTGATACAAGAAGTGATACACGACTTCTTCTTACCTCAGACTGTCCTCTCTCATAGTCAACCCACTGGATGGTGCCATGGTCACTGAAGAGTTCCTTGAGATCCTCCCGAGATGTTTGATCGTTGACACCACTGAAGTGAAGTACACAACCCTTCTCATAATCATCAAACTCACTCTAAAATGGGATGAGAAAGAATTAAACATGACATGCTATCCTTGTATTGATGCTTGATTGTTATTACACCACTGAAGTGAAGACTAAAAGGATGGTTTCCTTTGACATGTATCTTTGACACATAAATGGTTGGTCAAGATCAATTAAAAATTCATTCATATCATGCAACAATCCTGTCCGTTTCCCCATTTTTTCTTCATTTACTGTGAAAAGAGACAAAATAATAGTCAGTTGAGGCTACCTGGGAGCTCTCTGATCATTAACACCAATAGAGAAAGAATATAAAGCTATCACATTTCAAAATCACATTAAAAGGTGTCATCATGTATATACATATACTACGACTTGATACAATCTTACAGCTTTAAGGCATTTTGTTTTCTCATTTTCTATTAAATGTGTAATAAATATCACTCTACTCGCTTTAACACGTTGTAAAATGAATAAGGATATCAATAACAGTGTAGTAGGTTTCACGGTACACCATGTATCTTTCTTGGGCAAGTGTTGGTCCTGAAAAGGACCACCCAATCTCGACGTTTGAACAAGTGTGTTCTAGTCGTCTTCAGGAGAATATCAATAACATTATTGCATTTATTTGTTCATTCCATTTTCATGTAACTAGTGTGTTAATGTGGCTGAATACTGCAGGATTCTTACCTGTATTGCTTCTACTTGGTCCTTTTCCTTCTGTTCTTTTTGCCTGATGGAAAAATAAAGACATTATTGAAATGAATTGATGTGAAAATCATTTTGCCATTTACATACTATTTCTGAATTCCGTAACTGAATTTAGCACACAACAAATGCTGTTTTGATCTTTTTACTCAAGGAGTAATCAATGACAAAAAATATTAGGCATAGCTACAATCCATTTTATGTATAACATGAAGAAAATAAAATGATTAGAATTAAAAGCCAGTAAAGCAAATAATACCAAAAACCATTCAAACAATACCAAAAAAGAATATGAAAAGTGAGCTATGAAAAGTGAGCAGCACATTCCTGAGCACCCTTTACAACAGACAGATTTTTACTTAAGATAAAGGCACAAGGTCACTAAAAAAATGTAAACATGCCAGCAAGGTCACATAAGTCTCTTGATTTTTGTCTTAATATCTATTTATGCTCAGTGATATTCACTCACTCCAATCTCTTCTTCTTTTCATCCTCTTTTCTTGATTTCTTCTCATCAGCCTTCATTTTGATGTAATCGTCCCTAAAAGGAAAACAGAATCAAGAATAAAATATCAACACGAGTTAGAGAAAAAACATTGACTAATATGACCTGAATAATTTCCAGCTTTTAATGCCATTTCAAGTAACACCACAAAACAAAGATCAGATTCTGAAACAATGGTAGACTCTCCCACTTTGAGCGATTATTGGACATACAAATATCAAATAACACAAACAATTACTGCATGTAAGAGTGTGGAGAATGAAAAATATTGTACTTTTTTCTTTGACTTGTTTAAATATTCAACTTACATATATATGTTTGGTTATAGCAGTTAAACCTGTATCGATAATCAAGACAATGCTTCTGAAAACAATTAAGGAATGAAAATACAGTATGGCATCTACAAGAAGACTCCAAACCTCTTGTACATGTATGCATCATAGATGTGATTAAAAAATCCCTTGCACACACCAAATCTAATAAATTTTCATTTTTTTTACTGGACTACATTACTTTTTCATCTTGACTACGTCCTGATCACCAATCTTCGAGTCTTCTGCTTCTAGGAACCTCTTGACGGAATCAACAGAGTCATACACAGCAAAGATGGAACCCTGTCAATACAACATAAAACAAACATGATATAATACTGAAGCAATGACATCACAAAATTTTTAATTATTGCATTTGAGGGTTTTGGATTCCATTTCTAAAAAGAGCATGACAAACAAAGCATAAACTTTGTAGAGAATATAGTCACAACACCCCCTCCCCCATGATGAATGCTAATAGCGACATTGAAATAAGTGTACAATGGCCTGGTACCAAAAAATTAACTGATAATTTTACACTAATTTCAATGGGGCAACTTGGGTGTTCATGTGGCCATACCTTTTGCCGTCAAAGAATACATGCTTGTCGAATTTCAGCAAATGAGAATTCCTCATGTGCTGAGGATGGTCAGATGAGCAGTCTTAATATGGAATCATCATGATCTTTGGCAGAGCAAGGTTTATTGCCAAACTGCCACTATCTAATTCTGCAATACGAGACTGTCTCTACAATTACTTTTTGATTATAAATTCATCAAATTCTTGTGTTAGTAGCATATAACTATAGTTCCATGTTTATTTGGCTAGATAAATAACCGGGAATATGAAGGATTAGAAATAAATGATGTCACTATGGTATCTACGAGTGAATAGTGTTATTCACGAAATGGTTCTTTGGTACAATTATTGCATTCTATGAGGGAAATTCATCTGAAAATCTTGGGGATATTCTCATTTTTACATTCGAAGCACATGAAATATTTGACATGGATTTTTAGGGCTTTTTTTTTATAAAACCATATACTGTACATCAGTATCGGATATATAGGTTTATAGCATGTAGGGTCATGCAGCTGATGCTTTATCACATCACTTGAAGCCATTTGTCATTGAGAGATACTGACCTTGAATTTCTTTTCCTTATCTCTCCTGAGTTGAATGTGAACACACTCTCCAAACTGATCCATGAACTCTTGCATCATATCCAGATCAGCATCAATTGGAAATCCTTTCTATAAAGTCAACGTATCATATGAAATCATTACAATTATTAGATATTTTGCTTTCATGCAGACAGCTCACATAACTCACCCTTTCCAATGACACGTTTCTTCCCACAAGCATAAAAGCAGTTGGACTACATAATTTGAGTAAGTACAATGAAGCAAAAAAGAGTATTACATTATTCACTACGCACTTTCTCCTGTCTTTCCATCAGCATCTACCAGGAAAGAGGATGGGAGCATTCTAGAGATGTTAGACTTCAACTTCAAGTGTGACTTAGATCCGGAATTGGATGTGGTAAAGGAAACACTGGTCAAATCATGCTCATGGATGAATGCTGCTGAGCCATATATTAATAAGATCATACAGGCATCTCAGAATATTCTTAGGTAGAACTGAAGGAAGATCACCAGGTTTAGCTACAGGATTACTGCAGATATGGGAAAAGATGCTGAAGATTGTGTGTTAATAATCTTTTTAAAGCACTTCAATCATAAAAGGAACTGATCTCCTTTGGAGAATATCAACTAGAACAACTACACTGATAATCTTGTCAGAATGTGAATTGACATACACAATAGACACTCCTTGCTCTCATAGACTGCCAGTATGCAGCGGTTTCTTCAGGGAGTGGCTTGTTCACTGCTCTTCTGATCTTCAGTTTGTCTTCACTAATCTATGTGAAAAAAACAAATCAAGACAATTCAACAAATAAAAGCAAACTCAATTCATTATCCATTTCATTGGTCACCAGTATGGGCTCTCTTTTAATAAATAAATGAATCTGATAACAAGTTTGCTTTCAACGAATCATCTTTCACCATTTCAGAGGCTTATCATAGCTCGTAACTCAATACTGAAAAAAATAATAAAACAGTTTTCAAACTTAGGTTAAGATTTTGATGTTGATTCCCCTACCATGGTCTAAGGTCATTGACCCTAAATGACTTTTGACCTTGGTCATGTGACCTGAAACTAAGGCAAGATGTTCAGTAATACTTGATTAACCGATGTCCAAGTTTCATGAACTAGGTCTATACTTTCTAAGTTATGATGCCATTTAAAAAACTTAACCCTCGGTTAAGATTCCATGTTAACGCCACTGCCGTCAGATAAGCGACACCTATAGTCTCGCTCTGCTGTGCAGGCAAGACAAAAATTGACGATATACAGATTAATACTGAAGATTTCCCTTATTTGTTTTAAGCACATAATTTTATACATTTCCTATTAAATGAGAATATGCAACTGTACAAATAGGTGCATAATATGTAAGTATGCTTTCACTTGAATTTCCAACTATACAAAATTTTGGCACAATGAACTAAACATCATTAGGCTCCTGGCAAACTTTTTTTTTTAATTTATATTTTTGAGCACTTTAGATTGATGCACTCACCTCCATTAGACCTGTTGGAGATTTTTCAAGACTTTGGACAATAACATCAAAGTCTGTTGTCAAGATTTTCAGTCTGTTGAACTTGATCATGGTTTCAAGTGGGACCCCTTTAGTTTATAAGTCAAGGATTGTAAGTGTATGTATATCATTAGTAAGATGAAGGACATAAAATATAAACTAAGTGAATAGATGATATCCTAATTGTTATCATTATGTTACACGCCTCATCATCACCAGTCATCACAATCATCATCGTCTCCATCATCATCGTCACCATCATGCACTTCAAATAGATTCACTCCCTCTTCCTCCTTCTTTTCCTCCCTCCCTTCTTTTTCTTCATTACCACAATAAATCAACCTTCAACACCAGCAGATTTCTTTACAAGCTACTAGTCACTACACTCATCAAAACTACAAAGTTTTAATCAAAGCATAAATACAGTGGTGCTCAAAAGTTAGTGAACCTCTCCTTAAAATGAACATATTTAAAGTGTTTAAGTTGTGCCATGTTTTAGTTTTAATTGCCAAATCAGGTCATAAAATATTACATTCAAAATTGTTTTTCTGAGCTCGCTGAGCATTGTAATTTTGTTGTCTACATTCAACACTTGGCATGAAGGAGTGCATTTTGTGGTGGGGGTTCACTAACTTTGAATACAACTGTACATTATCAGTCAGTAATTTTAAAAGGATACATCCATTGTCTTCTCTGATCTTTAGCTGCAAGAATGTATCTCTTTTTAGGTTGGAGTCTCCAAAGTAATACTGTATAAATGACAATAACAATAATATAACAAACATACAAAGGTTAAGTATAAAGTACATGAATGTGATAAACAATTTTGATGATGCCTAAAATGGCCTTGATGCCATTTTTGTGCCCATTTAATTTTGCCCATTTGTGCTATTATATCATATAGAAATGTGTCTTGGTCTTAGCCTAGAAATATTGAAATTTAAGGTCTGGGAGATGTTTCATGAACGTTGTCAGCACTGACAAGTTGTCTTTCTCCAACAGTTACTATAGTAACAGTCAGAGGCCAGTGCCTTTCAGCCAATCAAAACCAAGGATTTCACTAAAATTGTCAGCACTGACAATTCAGTCAGTGCTGACAACTTTCATGAAACACCGTCCAGGTGTTTGATACACAAATTTAGGGACATTTGTTAATAGATTTTTCTACCTCAATTTGTCTTGCAATCTTTTTCTCCAATGCAGTGGGCTGTGCATCACCTTCAGTTTTGACTTCGGTTTTGACTTCCATTTCGACTTCAGTTTTGACTTCTGTTTCTGCCATTGTAACAATAGGTGACTACCAGCAAATGTGGTATTTCCTATATGTATAAAGGGGAACAAAACAAAAAGATTGATTTAAGATCTCAGCCGCGGATTGCGCCATCACAACGAAAATTTGCATGATCCTAGAAAATTACATAATCTACGTAGTCGCATTGGTAAATTTCACTGAATTCCTATATTTCTATTTTATGCTAATTTATTCATGAAATCATACTTTTTGCTCTGATTCACTAAATAAAGCTCCTAGAATGCTATTTTTTGCAAAGGTCTTACGTGAAAATATTCTTTATTTAATTTTGATAACAATTGTCACCCCCACTTTTAAAATGAAATTATTGTGAGCATTTAAAAAAAAAATCTATATTTTGATACCAAATATTAGCAAATTGAGCGGGCAGCTTTGGAAACATTGATTGCTCAGTGTGGGATTCTCAATCTGTCACCCGGAAAAAAGGCAGCTAAAATTCGCACCATGAGGACCAAGTTTGAAGTCTGACTTTAAGTTTAACTGCTTTAAATTCCTTTTTCTTTTGCTGGATCTTTTTTTTTAAATTTTAACCAGGATTAATATCACTCAGATGCCACAAAACACTTATCAACATTGCAAATGATCTCTAGAACCATTTTGGTCAGGCAGTGACAGGTGCAGGTGAGTGGTACGTGGTGCAACAGTAAAAAACTGCACTTGGCGACCCACTGCGCATGGAATAAGCATTGACCATTGTAAGAAATTTTGTACCCCAGTCGTGCCAGTCCAAATCTTTGACCATGTTGACTAGGTAGGGCCTAACATTAGTTTTTTTCTCTCTGGAGGAGTCAGAATGCACGACATATCGTGATAATGCCACTAAGTTTAGGTATGTTGCAAAAGCGCCCTCTAGGTGCATTTTGAATGAGGCATTGAGTGTGCTGGCTAGAATTGCAGAGCGAATGTGGGGGCATTGCTTTGTATTGTTTTTGCATGTGCAAGGAAAGGTTATTCCCCAAGGCATCATTGTTTTTACGTACATGTTTATGGCAGCTGTATTACTTGAAAAAAATTCTCACTTGGTGATCTTGCGACTAGGCCTATGTGGTACTGGAAATTTGGCCTTGCTTTCAACCTCTTGCTATTCACATTTACAGCTATCATCCCACTCTAAAAGGTACATGTATTCATCCCGATAGAGCAACATTTAAACCATATTGTGGTGAAATTTCAAGAAATCTACTGACGCTAAAGATCTTTTTTATGTCCCTGTTTCGGTGGCGTCTGTTATTTTTGGGAGTGTTTTGGGGCACTTCCATATGCAAATGCATGCGCATTGCTGTTTTCTATTAGTGCACCTTGGTCCCAGTTAAGACTTAAGTTAAGATCACAAGTTTTGGCTTAAAAAACAAAGGAATAGGCCTACATAAGATTTAGAATTGAATAGTCGATTTATATGACCTTAAATCTGCAATAACTTTCTTATTTCTGGGCTATTGAGATAAATAAGGTGTTAAATTAAAGGTCTTGATGAGCTCTAAATGAGCTTATTAACCATTAACACCTTATTTCTGAGATTTATTTTTTTTGAAACATACCTAAAGTACATAAGTTAAAAGGAAAAAAAACGCAACTCCCACTTCCCTGGTGTATCCGAACTTAAATACCTAGCCATTCCTGTACAGATCGAGTTAGAACTTCGTCTGCAGTCTCTGTAATCATGACATGGTAATTCATTGGTGAGTGGAGTCAGCTCCAGCGCCAGCGGAACAAACAACAGAGACAGAAGCTTTTGAATCAGGGTACTAATGGATAATTCGTTTTTCATACCCGTTCAGCGTACAGCGAAAACGGAAAATCAGTACGTGGTTCGGTCTTTGAAAACAAAAAACGAAATCACAGTGTGAAAACCCGTGCTGTGATTTCGTTTTTGTTGATCAAAAACAGAATATTGAAATCAGAAATGTTTTGGGTTCTCTCTGATTTCTCATTTTATATTTGTGTTTTTATGTATCAAAAACAAAACCAGAACACGCTCTCCGCTCCGTGATTCCGTTTGTAAAAACGAAAACAGCGAAGACGAGATCAGAGACTCCCTTGCAGTCCCTGCAACGTGATTTCGTTTTTCGTACAACCTACAGGCATATTAAAGAGCGCCCTCCAGGAGGTGAGGCAAGTTTCAATGGAGATTTTAATAAACTGTACCACACATATTATGTTGAAGCCAGTTTAAAAGGAGGTGAGGCAAGTTTCAGTGGAGGTTTTTATAACTGTACTCTAAATATGTTGAAGCCAATTTAAATGGAGGTGAGGCAGGTTTCAATGGAGCTCAGTTTTTTTAAAAAGAATAAACTGTACCACACATTATGGTGAAGCCAGTTTAAAAGGAGGTGAGGCAAGTTTCAATTGAGGTTTTTTTTCAAAAGAATAAACTGCAGGCCTACTACACATTATACTATTTATAGTGAAGCCAGTTTAAAAGGAGGTGAGCTAGGCAAGTTTCAATGGAGGTTTTTTTCAAAAGAATAAACTGCAGGCCTACTACACATTATACTATTTATAGTGAAGCCAGTTTAAAAGGAGGTGAGCTAGGCAAGTTTCAATGGAGGTTTTTATAACTGTACTACGGTAAAGCCAATTTAAATGGAGGTGAGGCAGGTTTCAATGGAGGTTTTTTCGAATAAACTGTACTACACATTATGGTGAAGCGGCACCAGTTTAAATGGAGGCGAGGCAAGTTTTAATGGAGGTTTTTATAACGTACTCTAAATTATGGTGAAGCCAATTTCAATGGATCGAGGTGAGGCAAGTTTCAATGGAGGTTTTTTAAAAAGAATAAACTGCATACACACATTATGGTGAAGCCAGTTTGAAAGGAGGTGAGGCAAGTTTCAATGGAGGTTTTTTAAAAAGAATAAACTGTACCACACATTATGGTGAAGCCAGTTTGAAAGGAGGTGAGGCAAGTTTCAATGGAGGTTTTTAAAAAGAATAAACTGTACCACACATTATGGTGAAGCCAGTTTGAAAGGAGGTGAGGCAAGTTTCAATGGAGGTTTTTTAAAAAGAATAAACTGCATATATGTACCACACATTATGGTGAAGCCAGTTTGAAAGGAGGTGAGGCAAGTTTCAATGGAGGCCGGTTTTTTAAAAAGAATAAACTGTACCACACATTATGGTGAAGCCAGTTTGAAAGGAGGTGAGGCAAGTTTCAATGGAGGTTTTTTAAAAAGAATAAACTGTACCACAGATTATGGTGAAGCCAGTTTGAAAGGAGGTGAGGCAAGTTTCAATGGAGGTTTTTTAAAAAGAATAAACTGTAGGATGGGGGGTCGGGTGTCCGGACACTTTATCTTTTTGAAGCTTTCTTTTTTGTCTGTGGATTACACTAAAAATATGAATTCATTACTTGAATTACTTGTAATCATTATCGATTTTGTTCTTTATAATATTTCCTAACATTTTGTACTAAAAATTCAATGAACTTCGCTTGTAAATTTTTCCAAACGACATTCTAAAATTGATCGTCCGGACACACAACCCGTCCGGATACACAACAACTGGGTATACCACACATTATTGTGAAGCCAGTTTAAAAGGAGGTGAGGCAAGTTTCAATGGAGGTTTTTTAATACGAATAAACTGTACCACACATTATGGTGAAGCCAGTTTAAAAGGAGGTGAGGCAAGTTTCAATGGAGTTTTTTTTTAAAAGAATAAACTGTATCAAGCCATAAAAGAAGGTGAGGCAATTAGTTTCAATGGAGGTTTTTTTCAAAAGAATAAACTGTGCACATTATGGTGAAGCCAGTTTGAAAGGAGGTGAGGCAAGTTTCAATGGAGGTTTTTTAAAAGGAATAAACTGTACCATACATTATGGTGCAGACAGTTTAAAAGGAGGTGAGGCAAGTTTCAATGGAGGTTTTTTAAAAAGAATAAACTGTACCACACATTATGGTGAAGCCAGTTTGAAAGGAGGTGAGGCAAGTTTCAATGGAGGTTTTTTAAAAAGAATAAACTGCATATATGTACCACACATTATGGTGAAGCCAGTTTGAAAGGAGGTGAGGCAAGTTTCAATGGAGGCCGGTTTTTTAAAAAGAATAAACTGTACCACACATTATGGTGCAGACAGTTTAAAAGGAGGTGAGGCAAGTTTCAATGGAGGTTTTTTTAAAAAGAATAAACTGTACGTACCACACATTATGGTGAAGCCAGTTTAAAAGGAGGTGAGGCAAGTTTCAATGGAGGTTTTTTTTTTCAAAAGAATAAACTGTACTACAGCATTATGGTGAAGCCAGTTTAAATGGAGGTGAGGCAAGTTTCAATGGAGGTTTTTTTTTAAAGAATAAACTGTACCACACATTATGGTGAAGCCAGTTTGAAAGGAGGTGAGGCAAGTTTCAATGGAGGTTTTTTTAAAAGGAATAAACTGTACCATACATTATGGTGCAGACAGTTTAAAAGGAGGTGAGGCAAGTTTCAATGGAGGTTTTTTAAAAAGAAAAAACTGTACCGGTATTATGGTGAAACCAATTTTAAAGGAGGTGAGGCAAGTTTTAAAGGAAGTTTTTTATAACCGTACTCCAAATTATGGTGTAGCCAATTTAAAAGGAGGTGAGGCAAGTTCCAATGGAGTTTTTTTATAACTGTACTACAAATGATGGTGAAGCCAATTGAAAAGGAGGTGAGGCAAGTTTCAATGGAGGTTTTTTAAAAAGAATAAACTGTACCACACATTATGGTGAAGCCAGTTTAAAAGGAGGTGAGGCAAGTTTCAATGGAGGTTTTTTTAAAAAGAATAAACTATACCACACATTATGGTGAAGCAGTTTAAAAGGAGGTGAGGCAAATTTCAATGGAGGTTTTTTCAAAAGAATAAACTGTACTACACATTATAGTGAAGCCAGTTTTAAAGGAGGTGAGGCAAGTTTCAATGGAGGTTTTTTCAAAAGAATAAACTGTACTACACATTATGGTGAAGCCAGTTTAAATGGAGGTGAGGCAAGTTTCAATGGAGGTTTTTTTTTAAGAATAAACTGTACCACACATTTTGGTGAAGCCAGTTTGAAAGGAGGTGAGGCAAGTTTCAATGGAGGTTTTTTAAAAGGAATAAACTGTACCATACATTATGGTGCAGACAGTTTAAAAGGAGGTGAGGCAAGTTTCAATGGAGGTTTTTTAAAAAGAATAAACTGTACCACACATTCTGTTGAAGCCAGTTTTAAAGGAGGTGAGGCAAGTTTCAATGGAGGTTTTTATAATTGTACTCTAAATTATGGTGAAGCCAATTTAAATGGAGGTGAGGCAGGTTTCAATGGAGCTCAGTTTTTTAAAAAGAAAGAACTGTACCGGTATTATAGTGAAACCAATTTTAAAGGAGGTGAGGCAAGTTTTAAAGGAAGTTTTTTTATAACCGTACTCCAAATTATGGTGTAGCCAATTTAAAAGGAGGTGAGGCAAGTTCCAATGGAGTTTTTTTTATAACTGTACTGCAAATGATGGTGAAGCCAATTGAAAAGGAGGTGAGGAAAGTTTCAATGTAGGTTTCTTAAAAGGAATAAACTGTACCACACATTATGGTGCAGACAGTTTAAAAGGAGGTGAGGCAAGTTTCAATGGAGGTTCCACTTCCTGCACCGTGATTTGTTTTTTTGTACGAGCTACAGGCAATATTAAAGAGCATCCTTTACGATAATTATACACGTGAACGCAGCGCTTGCATCGAGTCAGTACATACAGTGCAGGCATTTTTTTATACTACCACGTGCGTGATTGTGAATCAAGAAGTTGACAAGAAGCTACAAGATGGCCTTTCAAGTGTGTCCATTGAAACTTGCCTCACCTCCTTTTAAATTGGCTAATTCACCATAATTTAAAGTACAGTTATAAAAACCTCCATTGAAACTTGCCTCACCTCCTTTTAAACTGGCTTCAACATAATATGTGTTTATTCTTTTTAAAAAACCTCCATTGAAACCTGCCTCACCTCCTTTTAAACTAGCTTCACCATAATGTGTAGTACAGTTTATTCTTTTGAAAAAAACCTCCATTGAAACTTGCCTCACCTCCTTTTAAACTGGCTTCAACATAATGTGTAGTACAGTTTATTCTTTTCAAAAAAACCTCCATTGAAACTTGCCTCACCTCCTTTTAAACTGGCTTCAACATAATGTGTAGTACAGTTTATTCTTTTCAAAAAACCTCCATTGAAACTTGCCTCACCTCCTTTTAAACTGGCTTCACCATAATGTGTAGTACAGTTTATTCTTTTCAAAAAAACCTCCATTGAAACTTGCCTCACCTCCTTTTAAACTGGCTTCACCATAATGTGTGGTACAGTTTATTCTTTTTTTATAAAAAAACCCCATTGAAACTTGTCCCACCTCCTTTTAAATTGGCTTCACCATAATTTGTAGTACAGTTATAAAAACCTCCCTTGAAACTTGCCTCGCCTCCTTTTAAATTGGCTACACCATAATTTTTCTTTTTAAAAAACCTCCATTGAAACCTGCCTCACCTCCTTTTAAACTAGCTTCACCATAATGTGTAGTACAGTTTATTCTTTTCAAAAAAACCTCCATTGAAACTTGCCACACCTCCTTTTAAATTGGCTTCAACATAATTTAGAGTACAGTTATAAAAACCTCCATTGAAACTTGCCTCACCTCCTTTTAAACTGGCTTCAACATAATGTGTAGTACAGTTTATTCTTTTCAAAAAAACCTCCATTGAAACTTGCCTCACCTCCTTTTAAACTGGCTTCAACATAATGTGTAGTACAGTTTATTCTTTTCAAAAAAACCTCCATTGAAACTTGCCTCACCTCATTTTAAACTGGCTTCAACATAATGTGTAGTACAGTTTATTCTTTTGAAAAAAACCTCCATTGAAACTTGCCTCACCTCCTTTTAAACTGGCTTCACCATAATGTGTGGTACAGTTTATTCTTTTTTATAAAAAACCCCATTGAAACTTGTCCCACCTCCTTTTTGGCTTCACCATAATTTGTAGTACAGTTATAAAAACTTCCCTTGAAACTTGCCTCGCCTCCTTTTAAATTGGCTACACCATAATTTTTCTTTTTAAAAAACCTCCATTGAAACCTGCCTCACCTCCATTTAAACTGGATTCACCATCATGTGCAGTACAATTTATTCTTTTTAAAAATCTCCATTGAAGTTGCCTCACCTCTTTTCAAACTGGCTTCACCATAAATTATTCTTTTCAAAAACCTACATTGAAACTTGCCTCACCTCCTTTTCAATTGGCTTCACCATCATTTGTAGTACAGTTATAAAAAACTCCATTGGAACTTGCCTCACCTCCTTTTAAATTGGCTACACCATAATTTGGAGTACGGTTATAAAAAACTTCCTTTAAAACTTGCCTCACCTCCTTTAAAATTGGTTTCACCATAATACCGGTACAGTTTTTTCTTTTTAAAAATCTCCATTGAAACTTGCCTCACCTCCTTTTAAACTGGCTTCACCATAATGTGTGGTACAGTTTATTCTTTAAAAAAAACCTCCATTGAAACTTGCCTCACCTCCTTTCAAACTGGCTTCACCATAATGTGTGGTACATGCAGTTTATTCTTTTTAAAAAACCTCCATTGAAACTTGCCTCACCTCCATTCAAATAAAAACCTCCATTGAAACTTTCCTCGCCTCCATTTAAACTGGTGCCGCTTCACCATAATGTGTGGTACAGTTTATTCGAAAAAACCTCCATTGAAACCTGCCTCATCACCTCCATTTAAATTGGCTTTACCGTAATTTAGAGTAGTTATAAAAACCTCCATTGAAACTTGCCTAGCTCACCTCCTTTTAAACTGGCTTCACTATAATGTGTAGTAGGCCTACAGTTTATTCTTTTGAAAAGAACCTCCATTGAAACTTGCCTCACCTCCTTTTAAACTGGCTTCACCATAATGTGTGTTACAGTTGATTCTTTTTAAAAAACTGAGCTCCATTGAAACCTGCCTCACCTCCATTTAAATTGGCTTCAACATAATTTAGAGTACAGTTATAAAAACCTCCATTGAAACTTGCCTCACCTCCTTTTAAACTGGCTTCAACATAATATGTGTGGTACAGTTTATTAAAATCTCCATTGAAACTTGCCTCACCTCCTGGAGGGCGCTCTTTAATATGCCTGTAGGTTGTACGAAAAACGAAATCACGTTGCAGGGACTGGAAAAGGGAGTCTCTGATCTCGTCTTCGCTGTTTTCGTTTTTACAAACGGAATCACGGAGCGGAGAGCGTGTTCTGGTTTTGTTTTTGATACATAAAAACACAAATATAAAATGAGAAATCAGAGAGAGCCCAAAACATTTCTGATTTCCTATTCTGTTTTTGATCAACAAAAACGAAATCACAGCACGGGTTTTCACGCTGTGATTTCGTTTTTTGTTTTAAAGACCGAACCACGTACTGATTTTCCGTTTTCGCTGTACGCTGAACGGGTATGAAAAACGAATTATCCATTAGTACCCTGATTCTTTTGGTCTACGGTACCGGTAACCCTACAGTGTACTAGGGTTACGGTACCGGTAGATCTACCTCACCTGCTCTGGCTGGGACACTGAAAGTCTGGACTCTGGCTCTGCATCGCATCGCCACCGACGCCGGTCGTCGCATGGACATGGTCATCGCAAAATCAGTATAAATTCTTCAAAACACGCGTAGACCCCTATCTGAATCTTCGAATATAACACTTACCTTGACCCTCTATGGACTTTATTTGCCTGAAGCTATTGGATTTAGATCCTCTCTGCAAAATTTAACCAAACCGGCGATTTCACCAGAGACAGCGGAATTTCATCAATCATTGAAACAAGCATGGTCTTTTCACAAATAGAATTAGTCTACTATCAGGCGCTAGGCTATCATTTGGCTTCGAGCGCGGCATCAAGAAATAAAAAAAATAGAGCAGATTGCTAAAAAAAAATATTCGCAATTACGAATGTTACGTTCTAGGCTATCTTGGCCTATATACATGTATGGGGCATGCATGCACTGTAGACAGAAACTTTGATCAACAAGTAGGTCTTCACACAAGACTAGCACAAATACAACACAAACAACAACAACAACAACAACTCTCCAAATTGTACAAAAAAAAGAAAAATACAAAAAGCATTGTATTGTAATACAGAGAAGGAAAAAGAGTGAAGAGGGAGGACGGAAAAACACATTATATAGAAGTTTATATATATATCTGTAATTGTTATTTATTGTTTTTCATTTGTATGTTTCTATTCTTTCTTTCTTTACATTTTGCTTTCGCTTTTGCTAATTAAATTTACTCGACACATATTGGCATGACTTAGGCTAACATACAGAAGTGTGTATATGAC
Source organism: Lytechinus variegatus (assembly GCF_018143015.1). Taxonomy (NCBI): domain Eukaryota; kingdom Metazoa; phylum Echinodermata; class Echinoidea; order Temnopleuroida; family Toxopneustidae; genus Lytechinus; species Lytechinus variegatus. The sequence continues at coordinate 83,666,320 of NC_054740.1, read as the reverse complement.
CCCCCCAAAAAAAAAACACAAATTAAATAGGTCCTGTATTATATGTAGGCTAGCTGTATCAATACTCTGATCTATAAATGCCTAATGAGGCATCTGTTGGTTTTGCCATATTACAACATATTGCAGCATGACCGGGGTCTTGGCAGCTTTTCGTGATGTTCAACATGGGGGAAGTGACGCCCATTTTGTGTTTTACCTAGGGGCGCCCAGTTGATGTTTGACTTAGGCAGTGGCGTACCATGGGTCACAGCAATGGGGGGAGGGGCACCAGCAAAAAAATTGAGTCACTTAGTGAGCGCGCGAAGCGCGCTGTTGCCAGGTATACTGACCCGATAGAACAATTTCAAGGACAGTGCCATTACACGAATATGTATCTCACTGATCAAAAAATGCAAGCGCGAAGCGCGAGCTGAATTTTTTTATAATCAGACCTAAAAAAGGGACATTATGAGCAAAATGATGATACGTACCTGTCTCGCTAAACAAACAATGCAAGCGCAAAGCGCTTGCTGAATTTTTTTGTATATATTGACCCAAAACAGAGACATTTTAAGGACTATATTTTAGGAATCAATTAAGAGTATATATCTCACCATAGTCATCCAATGCGAGTGCAAAGCACTTGCTGATTTTGTTAGAATTAAATCTAAACACATGAAGCACTTATAGTCATTGTAATCTTGATTATCATACGCATCGCACATATCAAATATTGCGAGCGCGAAGCGCGAGCTGAAAATTTAGGAAATTCAGACTGAAGAGGGCATTTTAAGGCTTGTTTGTAGGAGTGCACTAAGACCATACTCATCTAACATATCAAATGATGCGAGCGCGAGCTTATTTTTTTTAAATTGAGATCAGAAAGAGACATTTTAATTAAGGGCTGAATTCATGAAGAACATACATATCTCACGAATCCACTAATGGGAACGTAAGCACGGACATGAAATGTTTTATATTGAGATCTTAATGAAAGAGAAGCGTATACATGACACTACATAAAACATAACTCGAAGTGCGAGGAAATATATTTGGAGTATATTGATTTGAAAACGGGAGGGTTTTTGTACAACAGGATTGTAAATCTCGTTATTCAGACAATACCAGCACCAGGAACAATGAAGACATAAGCCCTGAGCAAATTATTTTTCATAAAATTATGAAAAAGATGTTTCTTATGTAACATAACATAAATAATTATAATACAGTGCGTATAAAAAAAACGGGACAGTTTTGAAAAGTCTATAAAGATTTATTTTCAAAATATTACATCTATATTTTGACGTTAATAGATGCTCTTAGATCTTATCTTTCAAATGCCATTTAAAAACATAAATTTTGTTCATGCTTGAGCGAACACGGGGCGTTTTTGTCGGGGGTTCAAAAAGAGGCTTGCGCCAAAATGGCAGAAATGAGAAATTTGATAAGACTTTTGGCTAATCAGCAGACTTTCTCCTAATCTTTTCATTATCTTTGCCATCATTTTCGAATTATGCTGTCGAATTTCATTTAAAAATTTATTTATTTACCTGAAATATTTCTTTTCATTCAAACTTTTTTTACCTTTCAATTTCCCTTCATAAGTAAGATAAGAAAACTTTTTGTCAACTCAAGTAAGAAGATTTGCATTATTAATTGGGAGAATGTGTAATTATTCAAATTCTTTTATTATGTGATACAAATTATGTTATGGTACCTATAAAAGACATGAATCCTATTTTTAAGAGGTTATTGAATCCTTCACCAAGTTTATTATGTTCTTGACAGGACAAACAGGAAATGATTCATGTCTCTCAATGGCAATGGTGTATTGAGTCAATTTTGAAAGAGCAAGATATGGCAGATCGGGTAAAATGTATTAAAAAGTTGTGAAGCGAGCAAGCAAAAAATTCCACTTTTTATTAAAATATCAAATTTTGTGATTTTGATACAATATTCAGGAAAATGATATCATATTTCGCTTTCTATGTTTTCTGTTTTTTTCTTGGTCGTGACTTTTTTTAATTTGTTGGGGGGGGGGCAACCCCAGCCCCCACCCATCGGTATGCCACTGTTCAAAGGCACCATAAACTTTGTAGCACACAATGAAAGGATTTGAAAAAAACAGAAATATTCAGGCAAAATAAGTATATTTGGAAATGAATTTTGACCGGATAATTCGAAAATTATGGCAAAGACAATGAAAAGGTTAGGAAGTCTGCTGATTAGCAAAAAGTCCGACCATCATATTTATCATTTTATGACATTTTGGTGCAAGCCTCCTTTTTAACCCCAGACAAAAACATTCCGTGTTCGCTCATGCATCAACAATTAAAAAACTAAATTATTTTAATGGCATTTCAAGGATAAGACTTCAGAGCAATATTGACACCAAAATATAGAGATCATAATTTGAAACAAAAATTTCACAGACTTTTCAAATCTGTCCCGTTTTTTATACGCACTGTATAATACGTTTCTCTTCCGTTCTCACTCTTTTTCTCCTTTCCCCGGTTTTTTTTTTGGGGGGGGGGCAGCCGATTGGGAGGCATGTGCCCCCCATGCCCTCGTAGTTACGCCACTGGACATAGGGGGCGCCGAATTCATGTTCAACCTAAGAACGGGGTGCCAAATTCATATTCGACCTTTTGGGCCTCAATTAATGTTTGACCAGCTATAGGGGCACCAAATTCATGTTTCATGTTTGCTCGCATCAAATGCATAAAAGTTAGATGCCCATGCATGCATCCTGTTCATGATACCAAAAGTGCTTAGAAAATCCAATTCTTAGGTCAGAATTTTAAAAATTTTCATCTCGCTCGCATCAATTGTTTAGTAGGGTGACGATCTTGTTCATGGTTAAATAAAATGCTTTGAACGTCCAACTTTGGGTCGATATATCAACAATTTTCAGTTCGCGCTCGCGTAGACTGTTTTGTTATACTCATCCTATTCACGATTACTAAAAAATGCTTACTCGAATGTCCAAATTTTAAATCAGAATGTAAAAAAACAATAAGCTCACGTTTATTCTTGCTCGCATCATTTACTCATCAGTAGCATACCTAGGATTTTCCACAGGGGGAGGGGGGCAAAACCGTCCGCCAAGCAAAAACAAGCAAAAAAAAAAAAAAGGGTCATCACTTCAAAGGAGGGGCCACTGGTGGCTCGTCAGGGGTTGTGATCATGATTGTGATCCATATACGTACGCTGCTTAGAATGACAAGTTTTGAGTCGGAATACCCGGGGGCCACTTACATTGACGAGTGGATATACCATTCGCGACCCCCCCCCAAACTAAAAAAGGGGAATGAGGGATGTCTTTTTCAAGATAGGGCACGTTACGTGCGTAACTTGATAAGGGTGTCAAAAACACAAAAATAATGATAAAGGGTATCTATTTCGCTAGGAAACTACATGTAAAGGGTAAAATTTGCGGGGATGATACAACAAAAATAAAATGCCCCAACACTACGCGTCTAGAGTCCGATTTGAGCGAGATGTAGATGGGGCCGTACTTAACCAACTGATGTGTAAAGGTAAAACCGATGACCGACGGACCCGTGATATAACAATAAAATATTGCTGTACTTGTTTAGGGGTTCATTTCAGGGAATACTTGCCAAGAGTATCGTTTTGTTTCCAATACTTGTTAAGGGGTGCAATTTCAGAATATGAAAAATACGTGTTTACAGGGTGCTTTTCGAGACCCCATGGTCGCGCATGGTATCCACTCGTGAATGGAAGTGCCCCCCCCCCCCCTTCGGGTCGGAACTTCAACAATTTTCAGTTCAATCGCTGATGTGGTTTACGGTACACCATGTGGAGTGTTATAGAAACAGTGGATAGATTAAATAGAAGAAGAAAAAGGAAATGGATAGGCGAGAAGGTGCAAGAGTAGAGTATTCTTTCTTGAATGCAGTCCTCAGGGAGAAGGACTGTAAACCAGAAGAGATCGATGAGTTGAAAACAGCTTGAGTATGGTGGATGAGGAAATGCGCTGGCTTGAGTCGGCGAGTAGCAGTGACGTAGCTACGGGGGCCTGGGAAAGACAGAAGAAAAAATAAGAGGAGGAAGACGAGTGGATGAAATTGTTTGAGGGGAAGACTTCATGTTCAAGTTACTATATAAAATTTTTGCTTGCGCTTCGCGCCAGAATTGCCTGTTCGATGAGATTCATATCTTGCTCTAGGCTGATATGGAACAAGTTTTGAAGTCAAAATACAAAACATATTTTAGATCAGACATCGAGCTTTCATTATTTTTATTTACAAAAGGCTATGTCCGTTTCATGGTCTACAAATCAGCATCTTAAAGGGGTGTCCAGGCTGAAAATATTTATATCTTAATACACAGAGTAGAATTCACTGAGCAAAACACCGAAAATTTCATCAAAATCGGATAACAAATAATAAAGTTATTGAAGTTTAGCAATATTTTGTGAAAACAGTTGTCATGAATATTCATTAGGTGAGCTGATATGATGTCACATCTCCACTTTCTGTTTTATTATGTTATTACATAAAATCATATTTTTTCATTATTTCATGCTTGTGTGAATAATATGTCTCGCTTATAATGAAATAAGTTGCAGCAATAAATATTTAATGCACTAAATCAGTTGTCAATCAAAGTTTTCTAGTTTTTGGAGGAAAAAGTTGAATAAACCTAATTTCATGTAATAAAATACAATAGAACAAGTGGAGACTTGACATCATCAGTCCACCTAATATTCATGACGACTGTTTATACAAAATATTACTAGACTTTGAAATTCAATAACTTTGCTATTTGTTTTCCGATTTTGACGAAATTTTCGACATTTTGCTCAGTGAATACTATTTATTAAGCTAATACTTTCAGCCTGGACCACTCCTTTAAGCTCATGCTGCGTGGTCACATTGTTAGCCAAGTTACTATTGCCTACGTGTATTCCATAATGTGCCATTAAAGAAATGTATTCAGAATGCCCAGATTCTAGTTCTTAATTTAAAACATGCGCGATAGCCTGCATGTTCTTTATTGAAAATGTACTTAAATTATCCAATTTCACATCAGAATCTGCTCACGCTTCACGATCGCATTATTTATGATACTCAATTAACTATAAAAATTATTTATGATTTACAATATATGAATATATGACATCACATATCTTTGTCGCATTGCCAATTGGAGGATCTCCATAGCATTAGTGATTGCAATTTTCAAAAGCTCATATTTTTCTTTCTCATTATTTGTCTGATTTTTCTCAAACTTTGTTCTTATTCTTTGATTTTTTTCCTTTTCGACACAATCCTATCTTAAACCGAAACCCAAGAAGAGAAGTAATCTTATTGGAAAGTAAAATGGGAGGAACAATTTAAAAAAAGTTTCATCAAAATCGGTTATGAAATAAGCAAGTTATGGGGGGTTGAAAACTCTTGTTGTACTTTATGGGCATCCTCAAATTAGCAAACGTGCTTCAAAATGGCTGATTTTGTGGACAACTCTCCATTTGTTTTGTACACAAATTTTCAGATTTTCCTCATTATCTTTCAAATTGCATCTTGCCTCCTTCTGAGCACAATATATGTCATGGGAAAATATAATCCACACCATATGTCAAGGTCAGGAGGAGATAATGTGAAATATATAAAATAAAGGGGAAAATCAGTATGTGAACAAAAAAATGGAGAGTTGCTGTCCACAAAAATCAGCCATTTTGAAGCATGTTTACCAATTTGAGGATCCCCACAGATAGTACAATATTACTTTTTAATTGTTCATAACTCGCTTATTTCATAACCGATTTTGATGAAACTTTTAGTAAATCGTTCCTCTCATTTGACTCTTTCCAATAAGATTGCTTCTCTTCTTGGTTTCCTTTAATTTTGCTGAACGCGCGCGCGATTCGCACGTACGCTGGGCGAACGTACGTACGTACGTACGTGCGGGCGCGCGAGCCAAATATGATCGCACATTTTGTTTTGGCATTGCCAATATCTTTTGTGTTACATTCTGTTAGAGGACTATCTATGACACTTTTCTCCCTGTCTGGTTAACTATTTATCGCCTGATGTGTAAGCCTGAGGAAGTGAGTTTGTTTTTATTTATTTTCTAAACGTAGAGGTATGAATTTGTGTTTTTTTGTAGAAAATAAATAAATCCGTTGGGGTTGCCATGCCATGCTTCGACACGGTCAGTCTTGTTCGCGCTGGTTTGCTTGGAATTTGTGTGACTGTGAGGTTTCGATTTTGAATGAATTTCTGTGTGTGCATTGTGTGACCGGTTTGTACCGGCGTTTTATACATGTAGACCATCCATGGGCATGCAGCTATTAAGCTGCAATCCTGCATGAGAAGGGGGCCGCCAAATTCCCTGCCCTATTCGGGGGTAATTCTAAATTGTGAAAAAAAAAAATGTCGACTCTCTACATCATGGGCCAAATCGTTGTTTGTGCATGCCAACGTCGTATGGCCTTAAGAAGTTAAGACAAGTTACGCGTATGAAAGGAATGATGTTGAGTCGAACAACAGAATATTTTTGTGATTGTTTGTTCAGTGTTTGTTGGGGATGAAGCTATGATGGCGACCAGTCATGTTTGACAGTACCGCCAAATCGTTAAGATTAATTAATTAAGGTCAAGGTGAGATAAGAGAAATAAGCAAGGGCTTTGTGGGGGGGGGGGGGTTAAGAGGACCCAGTGGGGATAAGTACAGTTTCATCATGTTACTGTTACAATTCATAACAGTCTGTGCCCAGATGTCAGGAAAACTGCCACTCGTTAGACCTTCATCCATACAATTACAATCATGGTAGGCCTAAGTGCATAATTTCTCTTTTCACAATTCATTTGGAGAAATATTTAGACCAGGCATAAATCACGCTAGTCCCATGAGTGTGGTCAAATACACGGTAAGCTCCCTGGTTTACCTTTCAATATGCGGACATGAGTGTAAACTAATTTAGATACGATCGAGTGATGGAGAGGCTCGAGCGTAGTTACGATGTGTTGATTGTCATGATTGTTGCAAAGTGAGATCGTGTTTTTTCACTTGATATTCGTATTTTATTGAGGATTTGGAATTCATTTCTGTTGCTATTTTGTGCATTTTGAGAAGAAACATGTTTTCCATGATTTTCTGTTTGAAAAGCTACTTTCTTTTTCAAATGGCCGATTGCGTGAATTCCGTCCATTTTTTTGCAATCGTGGAAAATCACTGTCCCTAATTATGTAAAATTGGGAGTTGGGAGAAATTAATGTCCAAACTCAGATTTCCAAACTTTTTTTAAGGGGTTTACCAAGGTGTAGAAAAACTGAAAAATTCTTGAGGTTACATGTTTCAAACATGAAATTTTTTTTTTCATTGTGGGGGGGCATGCCTATTGTGTAAAATCTACAAGCTGCCCTGTTTCTCAAGGCTGTTGACGTAAAGGGAGAGAATGGCGTGGGAACAAGGAGGTCAACCCAAGTTCTACTTGACACAAACAGGAAATTATTTATCAAATGTCTGAACAATGATGTTCATGTTTACTTCTTGTTAATTATCAATGACTTTAAGGCCTATTCTTTCGTGGTATTACAGTTTGCTTTTTTTTTATCATCTCACCCAGTTTTGAAATGTTCCCCTTAATCCTCTGCATGGATTGGAAAGTGAAAGAAAAATCTACTGGTTCATTTAGTGTGCGTGTGAAGGTACATTTACTTTTTGCTTACCAAATTTGCTTACCATTTTTAGTCATAAGGATAAGAGAGAAGCTCCCAAATGATTTTAAGTTCAATTCAATTCAAAATGGTTTATTAAAAATACTTTCTTTGTGGCAAAGAATTGCAAAAGTTTACATTTCAAACAAAATCATCAATAACAAGGTAAAATAACTTATAGTACTACGAACAAATTTAAATATTTAGATTGGAGAAGGGTAATAATAACATATAATGTTATGCAGGGCCCGTTGGTAGAGCAGTTTCCTAACTGAAGTGGCTACCCTGGGTAAATAAAACATTATTATTTATTATTTATATGTAGCAAAGTACACCTGTATATCATAAATAGATTTAATCGATACTCAATACAAATAGGAAATATATGAAATACATGTAAATATACCTAATGTGTTACAAGGATCATTTTAGATTTTCTTGTTTGTAAGAAAAATGTCAATAGGTTGGTTCAAACCGCCTCGATCACAAGAATCCCTGTTAAATTACGAGAACTTTTTTTGGCTAAAAAATACCCATCAATTATTCCTGCATTCACACCGCCCCGAAACGTACCCTTCGGGATAAGTTCCCGAAGTTACGAGCATGCGCAGTATGGTCTGATAAGCAGGCAAGGCGCGAGATTCAAATTCACTAGCCCAGCAGCCACCCACGCCGCCGCGCCCAACGACACTCTGGGCTAAAAGTTCCCGTAATTAGCTTTCACATCGCCAAAATACCTGCGACCTTGGAAAAATCCCTGCGAAAGTTCTCGTAATTTCGCCAAGTACCTACTATTTAGCGGGTATTTTCTTTCGGGGAAATTACGCGTAGTTTGCTTTCACATTACCAAAATACCTGGTATTTTCTGATCGGGGTAAATACCCCGATCAGAGAATACCTGGAACTGACGAACTTCGAGGCGGTCTGAAACCACCTAATCTCAATGACTTGTACCTGTTGTTTTGTTAGAGCACCTGACCATACTATTACAGCATATTCAACAACTGTATACAACTATAAGGTCCTGAAATGACAAACTACGACATTTCAAAGTGCGTGCTTGACCATATATTCAACATGTGTAGACCATTTCAAATCTGACTGGATATAGACGCCAAGTACAATGTAATTTCAAAGTATTGCTACGATGCAGAGACACATCCTGTAGTGAGAGCACCGTCGGGTATGGTACATTTCTACAAAAACTTGTGTCCATTGTGGAACACTTGTAAATTCAAACGCATTCCAAGTCCTGTCCAGTCCTACAGAACGTAGGGACAGTGATTTTTGGCGATTGCGGAAAACGGACGGAATTCACGGAAAGGAACTTTTGAAACGGAAAGTGGCATTCCAAACGGAAAATCACGGAAAACATATTTTTCCTCAAAATACACATAACAGCAACAGAAATTACTCCAAAATCTCAACAAAATGTGAATATTAAATGGCCACAAAACCCCAGAAAACACAATCTCACTTCACTACAGTTATGACAATTCACACATCGTGACTGCACTCGATATCATCACATTAGATCTAACCTGCGCCGGTACCCGGCCGTAGTGTTCCTGGATCCAGGAACACTACCCAGCTGGCCGGGCGGGCGCAGGGTTGGGCTTCACATGCACACATCCTTCGAACAACAAGGTCGTGTGTTGCTGCCCTCTACGTGCGAACTTCAAAGTCTATGGGGAAACAGAATTTCCATTTTCTGACATTTTGAAACGGAATTTGAGATTTTCTGAAACAGAAAAGGCAATTTTTGAAACGGAAAATCACTGTCCCTAAGTACATAAAATCTGCTACACAGAAGACTGTGTACATGTACATGTAGTAGTAGTAGCTGTTAAAAAAAGTGGAACAAATTGCAATCTGATACCAGCAAAAAAAGTCTTTGACTGAATAAATTATTAATGCAAATATATAATGATTTTCTCTTGTAATTTGACTTCAGAATTAAAGGGGTGGGGGAATTTCCACTGAATTTGGGCTTGATAAAAGCAGAAAACTATTCATAATAGAAGATTGTCATAAATTATCTATTTTATATGTTGAGAAGAATAATAGAAAAATAGACACTGGACAGATGGCATCTTATTTATTGCCAAGGCTTTGTGTCTGCAGAAATTTTCAAACAGATATTCCATCAGTTCATTTCAAGTCTCACATTTTCAAGCACCCGAAGCTTTTTACAACCATTTAGATTAATGTATCCCTAAATCCTTGTATACTACATGAACATGTATATATTGAGCTTGGACTTGTAAGTATTTTAGGATCTTGTGTGGGTGGAAATGGAATAGCTGTCTCATGTTCATTGTCAGGAGACAATGTCTGTCTTCACATTTGATCACTTTATAATCCATCAGGGAATAACAACTGAATTTTATAATCATAGCGGGATACAAATTGCAAATACACATAATTTTTTCTCCACTTGATATTTTAGTTTATCATTCTTGAACATCCAGTACATATTGGACAAATGTATGCTGTTAAATGATGTTTACATGAACAGTACATGTACAAATTGTAAACAAAATCGCTTAATCACTTTTCACATCTACATGTACCTGTATTCTTCAATTAGAATTGTAATTTGATTTTAAAAAATTGTTTTGAAAACATATGAACTTCACAAAACCTTGTTAGTGTTCTTCTGGCATCTACATGTATTGTATATAGTTCAGTAATTGCAATCTAGGGTGAAATTACCCTGATGAATGGTGAATACATTCCAGGCTCACCATTTCTGATGAACTGAATTACTGACAGTTTGGTGGGTTAAAATAAATCAAGTTATCAATTTAGTGCCAACGGTGTACCTTTACATTATAACTGTACATGTACATACATGTAGGTGGATTTGTATACTATGGGGATGTGGGTAGTGAAATATCAGTTTTCTATGAAACAAGTAAAACAGGTGGAGGGAGCCAGGGAGGGGGTTCTCACACTGGAAAAGTACAATTTTTTTTAATAAACTGGCACTAGTGACAGTGACAATCAAAATGGGCGTTGGAAAATTTGAGGGAACTACATGTACATTTAAATTAAATGTTCAGGACGTGGGCGGCGCAAACAAAATTTGAGTTCTAACATGCAATATTAGGTTTATTTGTTGGCATACATTTACCTGTAAACATATCTTGGAAGAAATGCAGTGTACATGTACTGTACACGTAAGGCTAGTACCTGTACATGCACGTACAGTAATTATGTAGGCATAAGCTCTTGTACATGTACTGTACATGTCTTGAGTGTGAAAAACTTGAATTAGTAAATACTTTGGAGTTTGAACTTTAAGAGTTTAAGTCATGTACTGTACATGTATGCAGTGCCGTGTATCAATGTACATTTATTTGTGCGCTTTGTTGAACCGCAGCATGACACACAATTCACTGAAGGATTGTACTCAAAGGGTCGGAGGACAAAGATTGACCCGCTTTTGATGGGGGAGAAGTGTTCATGGAGGTTTAGTTTTTTTTAGCCAGTGATTTTATTGTCAGAATTGGCTTTCCAGTGACAAACTTCCTCATATACTATGTAATTGAAATTCATTTGTATTTCCTCTTATACACTGCATTGTTCATGTTCCAGTTGTAGGCCTACAGTGTTCATGTATGTACATGTACAGATACGTTTTCCCTTTTAATGTGTTTGCATTGCTTCATGTTTCGATGGGATTCACATAGAGGTTGACCCTTAGAAATATTCAAATCCTTTTTATGTACATGTATTTTTTTTCATTGAAATCTGAACAATCTTATTCTTGCCTTTCGTCATTTCACCTACATTGTAAAGTACATGAGCTTTCTTGTAATGACGGCAATTTTCTACATGTACTTGTATGACATGAAGTCCAGCTCATTTGTCTTTAAATGTTGTGAAACAATTCATATTGACCACAGTGCTGTAAACTAATCTTTATTCTATGTTAGTATCCATATATTATTTTCTAGATCAAAATATTACCAATGGTAATTTACAATACTTTAAACAAGAAGTAATCAGATTGAGGCTTACATGTACATGTACAGTGTACATATTTGTATAGCTTTTCAATAGTGAATTGCAGGCTTGGTTCAGAAAAATTACAGTTGAAAACATTGGACAAGTGGCAGCAAAGTTACCGTTATCTTAACTGTGAAGGGTCCTTTACGTCATTTTTATTACATGTACGTGATGCATGTACACTTTATAATTTATATACATGTAGGCCTACTTGGTTGTCATGACAATACATTCATGACGGCATTACTTATATTGGGTAACACTTTTCGAGGTTGGAGTAAAATTGAGCAGCAGAGCAACGGCATGCAAATTGGTGTGAGAAAAAAAATTAAGTCCAATTTCATAGAAAATTTGAATTTTGAAATGTGCAGTGCTCTTTGTACACTACTGTACACTGTATTGTAAAACATTTTGCAGCAGGGGAATGTTGTTTAGAAATTACATACATTGTACATGTACTTGTCTGTAGATGTAATGAGTCAACCATCATCCCTGAGTGTTTTAACAGATGATCATTGTATGAGTAATGCTTTTTTGGAAAATGGAGATTGCACCATACAAGAATCATGATGCTTCATCTTGTACAGGTTTATGTATGCCTGCAGCACTGATGTTGCAAGATGATATTGCACAATGTGTTGGCAAGATGGATGAACTCAGAATAGATATATGGAGCCCCATGGTGTCATAAATAGTATACATGTACTTCTTGGCTTCAGAATTTTCTTGATATATTAATGGGTAGGCCTCCATGGACAGTATTTCTTCAAAAATTCTTTGTCAACTGCAGTGTGTACCTATATTATGAATTGTATTGGGGTGTGTGGATTTCCACTGAAAACTTACATGGTAAGTACATGTAGGCCTTACACATTGTGTGAAGATACAATACTTTATTGTTCAGTCCATAGATTGACAAGGAGTTTTTGGCCACACTGTCTTGTCATGTATACTTTGCAGGCCACTGTTACAAATTACAAATGTTCGTGTACAAGTACTATAGTATAGACACGATACTGAACATGTATTGTACTTTGCTGAATGTTTATGAAAATGTGTGACGGTACATATAAATTGTAATCATGTTTACCGATACATATTGATTTGATGACCTTTCTATACAGGTGGTCACTAGCAGGTTTGATTACATTTCCAATCATGATGAATATGAAAAAAAGGTGCATGTACAGTAGGTCTACAATTGATTATAACATACATCCAGACTGTTTATACTGTGTGCTTGAACACCAGGGACCTGTTTCATAAAGGGTGTGTTCAATGTTGGTTTCCAAATTTACACGGCAACATGAATCATGATAGAAAATGTGATTACAAAACACAGATAGGAATTATAATGAGAAGAAAAGGGTGTGATCAATGTCCGCAATTCCCGGTCATAAAAGTAAACATCTTTCAATCAAGATTTGGAAGAAAATTTAAACGTTGAAAAAGATGCGTTTGTAAACGCAATCAGCTCAGATTTACGACCTTGAGCATCGCGATTGTGACATTAAACACAATTGCATTTTGAAACATCTTTAAATTTTCTCTCACAGTGGAAGCCTACACAAGCAGGTGCCAGAACTGACCTTTCTTGTGATAGGTGAAACTGAGCACGAGAGCTGCGCTATCGAAAGTGGGAAAGACGATCATCATATAAATGTAAACGGCTTTATATTTTCGACACTAAATGGTGCACTGCTGATCGTGTTTGTGTTCGTGTTTTGGAATTGAGTTTTCAACTGTGATTCATATTGCTCTTAAAATTTGAAAATCGACGTTGAACACACCCAAATAGTTACAATGGTTGAAACTTTTCCATAATGGCAACTGCCCGGCCGTGTTAATTGCTCAGCAGCCAATCAAAATCAAGCTAACCATGGTAGTTGCCTTAATGGCAAAGTTTGAACAGTTGAAACTCTTTATGATTTGGGCCCCTGGAGTCTGAGGTGTCTATAGAATACGTCCAGCATCAATAACATTGGGATTCTCAAATAATTGCAATTCAAAATAGACTTGTTCTTTGACGAACATGTATATGTAGTATGTAAGCCTGCGCATTTAAATTATGATGTGCGACATCATGATGATCTGTAGATACATTGTTTTCTATCGTTGCATAATTTTAATTATCGTTCATGTAGCCCAGGTTTTTATTGTTTGTCTTTCAACATGCGTACTGCTGGGAACTACATGTACATGTATTGTGTTCTAGAGCTACATGTACATGTATGCTAGGATGTTGTTTGGCATTTTGCAAATGGCACCACACTACATGTATCGCTGCCCAGTAGGCCTACCTCTCCTCACATTTCTTCTTTGGCTTTTAATATTAAGCCTTTGCTTGATCTCTGTTGTTCAAACTGAGTAACGTTGGGTATAATATCTAATACCCTTTTCATAAACCTATCCTCCAATTAGCCGCCTAAGAGTAATGCGGATAATTCAATAAAAATTGCGTTCACAAACTCCGAAAATAAGCCGCATTATTTTTACGAGCGCTCGTCCTGAAAAAGGCGGATAATCGTCAAGACAACTGGACACGCCCCCTCCGATGCGGTTGTGTTGGAAAAGGGTGACCTTGTGACCGCACCATGGCAATTATCCGCATTATTTGGAAATGCGTTCATAAACTCAAAATCTTGTCCCGATGCTGCTATTATGCGGATAATAGCAGCATCAAAATAATGCGGATTACTCTTGTCCTCCTCCAATTTTATGACCAAATTATGCTGCTATTAGCCGCATAATTGGGTTTATGAAAGGGGTATGATTCAGCTATTCCAATGTTGAAGTGTTCTTGCAGGGAATAGTTAGCAGAGCATGCCCTGTGTTGTGAAGGTTTTGTTGTGGTTTAGGTCAAATGTCCACCATCAACTCTAATTCAGCCTTTGTAGCTGAGAGCTCATGCCATGCATTCTCTCAATGCTATAACTTTGTGTTGGTGAAGGTCATAGAACTTGGGTTTTACATACAGTCCGACCTCTCTTTTATGCGGCCTCCCCTTATCCGGATCTCTCTATTATCCTGACGCACACTTGCCGAGATTTTTTTTTTCCAATTCAGTCTAGTACGTGAGTAAATGAGATTGCAATCTAAACTCAATCCTATACCCAAACTCCCTTTGATTACATATATTTTCCAATAGATAGTCTACCTAAAACAGCATTATTTTTTCTTAAAACATCTCACCCAAATCACCAAAAGAACTTAGGCATGATCATTTTCCAGGAAATTGGGGCACAGTGCAAACATTTCATCACGTTCTCTTTTTGTTTCCCGGGAAAAACAACGCATGTCTTGCTAGCTAACGCTAGGCCTCAATACGTACAGCGCCATCTATCATGTTTACGCCTACAGTCAGTATAACAATGGCTGACATTGCGAAGCAGCGATAGCCGCCGCAATGATCTAATTGTAAAACTTAGTTTCGAGTCATTCATTCTTTCTTTTGAGGTATGCTCGATTTATATCTCAATTATTTGAGCAGGTTGATTATCCAACAGTTTTTGCCACCAATCGATTTTATTTCCGTAAAAATACCGCCTATAATTTGCACTGACACTGCAGTGAATACTGTCTGCGTGTGCACTAAATAGATTACGTGCAAGCTCTACTACCGCGCGGAGGCAGCTGCGTGTATTTAATATTGGGTCTCCCAGATCATCTGGATAAATCCCTTGTACATTGCAGTGGCGTACCGTAAAGCGTACCGTGGGTCACAGCATTGGGGGGCACCAGAAAAAAATTTGAGTCACTCATACCCCTTTCATAAACCCAATTACTATGAATTAGGCGGCTGATAGCAGCATAATTTGGTCGTAAAATTGGAGGAGGACAAGAGTTATCCGCATTACTCTGATGCTGCTATTATCCGCATAATAGTGGCATCGGGATAAGATTTTGAGTTTATGAACGCATTTCCAAATAATGCGGATAATTGCCATGGTGCGGTCACAAGGTCACCCTTTTCCAACACAACCGCATCGGAGGGGGCGTGTCCAGTTGTCATGGCGATTATCCGCCTTTTTCAGGACGGGCGCTCGTAAAAATAATGCGGCTTATTTTCGGAGTTTATGAACGCAATTTTTATTGAATTATCCGCATTACTCTTAGGCGGCTAATTGGAGGATAGGTTTATGAAAAGGGTATGCGTGCTTGCACGCATACGCTTCGCACGGCCAGTTGCCAGGTATACTGACCTATAGAGACATTTTAAGGACAATGCCATTAAAGGACAAGTCCACCCCAACAAAAACTTGACTTGAATAAAAAGAGAAAAATTCAAGAAGCATAACACTGAAAATTTCATCAAAATTGGATGTAAAATAAGAAAGTTACGGCATTTTAAAGTTTCGCTTATTTTCAACAAAATAGTTATATGAACGAGCCAGTTACATCCAAATGAGAGAGTTGATGACATCACTCACTCACTATTTCTTTTGTATTTTATTATATGAAATATGACATTTTCATTTTCTCGCCATTGTCATGTGAAATGAAGTTTCATTCCTCCCTGAACACGTAGAATTCCATTATTTTAACATTTTGTGCTTCAGGCAATGAGGTCCTAATCATCAAAAAAAAAAAAGAAAAAGAAATGGTGAGTGAGTGACGTCATCGACTCTCTCATTTGGATGTAACTGGCTCGTTCATATAACTATTTTGTTGAAAATAAGCGAAACTTTGAAATGTCATAACTTTCTTATTTTACATCCGATTTTGATGAAATTTTCAGCATTGTGCTTCGTGAACTTAAAATTTTTGATATTCAGACCTAAAAAGGGACATTATGATATATCTTTTGTAATCATGATACGTACCTGTCTCGCTAAATAATGGGGGCGCGAAGCGCGAGCGAAATTTTTGTAAATATTGACCCCCCAAACAGGAAGATTTAAGGACTATATTTTAGGAATCCATTAAGAGTATACACATCTCACCATAGTCATCTAATGGGAGTGCCAATAAGCGCTTGCTGATTTTGTTAGAATTACATCTATAAAAATGCACATACGTACCCATCTCACTAATCAAATCTTGCGAGCGCGAAGCGCGAGCTGAAAATTTAGGAAATTCAGACCTGAAGAGGGGCATTTTAAGGCGTGTTTGTAGGAATTCACGAAGACCATACATAGTTCACTAACCAAATGATGTGAGCGCGAAGCATGAGCTCAAAATTTTTGATAGCTTATTCAGATTAGAAATAGGGACATTTTAAGGGACTGATTCTAGGAATTCATGGAGATCAGACATATTTCACCAATCCGCTACTGCGAACGTAATCACGGACAGGAAATGTTTAAATTAAGACCTTGAAATGGGGCAATCACTTTAAAGGGGAAGTTCACCCTGACAAAAAGTTTATTGTAAAAATAGCAGAAAAAATAATAAAAAATATTGCCGAAGGTTTGAGAAAAATTCATCAAATAATTATAAAGTTATTAGAATTTCAATTATTTGATTTGTGACGTCATATGCGAGCAGTATTCCTACATAGCGAATGGTAAAAAATCAATGAAATGTCATTTTCTCAGAAAATTGAAAATGGTTTTCACTGGAACTTTTGTATATCAATAGACAAATCATTTCACACCAAATCATGAAAAGAAAACAAAATTAAGTCATCAGGAACCATACAAAATTTGAAATTCATACATTTTATATTACATGACACATTTCTCCCTTCTTTTTCTCCTTTTCCCCGTTTTTGTCTCACCTGCATAGCAGAGTGATACTATAGGCACCGCTTTTCCGACGGCGGCGGCGGCGTCAACATCAAATCTTAACCTGAGGTTAAGTTTTTGAAATGACATCATAACTTAAAAAGTGTATGGACCTAGTTCATGAAACTTGGCCATAAGATTAATCAAGTATTACTGAACGTCGTATTAGAGTTTCATGTCACATGACCAAGGTCAAAGGTCATTTAGGGTCAATGAACTTAGACCATGTTGGGGGAATCAACATCAAAATCTTAACCTGAGGTTAAGTTTTTGAAATGTCATCATAACTTAGGAAATATATGGACCTAGGTCATTAAATTTGGACATAAGGTTGATCAAGTATCACCAAACATCCTGCATGAGTTTCACGTTTCGTGAATAAGGTCAAAGGTCATTTGGGGTCAATGAACTTTGGCCGATTCGGGGGTATCTATTGAATTACAATCAAAACTTTAAAAGTTTTTGGATCTGATTCATGAAACTTGGACATAATAGTAATCAAGTATCACTCAACATCCTGTGGAAGTTTCAGGTCACATGATCAAGGTGAAGGTCATTTAGGGTCAATAAACTTTGGCCGAATTGGGGGTATTTGTTGAATTACCATCATAACTTTGAAAGTATGTTGGTCTAGTTCATAAAACTTGGACATAAGAGTAATCAAGTATCACTGAATATCCTGTGCAAGTTTCAGGTCACATGATCAAGGTCTAAGGTCATGTGAGGTCAATGAATTTTGGCAACATTGGGGGTATTTGTTGAAAGTGTATTGGTCTAGTTCATAAAACGTGGAAATAGAGTAATACCATGGTCACATTTGCTCTACGGCGGCCGTACGGCGAGTCGAAAACAGCCGTTTTATTCATTTTTATTCAAACCACCTATATTTAGCTGGTACAAAAATGTTAAAACGGCTGTTTTTGACTTGCTGTACGGCCGATGTAGAACAATAACCAAGTATCACTGAACATCTTGTGCGAGTTATAGTAGCTTTCAAAGTCAGCACTGCTGCTATGTTGAATCGCGTGATGCAGGTGAGACGGCCAGAGGCATTCCACTTGTATTTTTTTTGTCAGCCGATTGGGGGGGCATGTGCCCCCCATGCCCCCCCCCCCCGTAGTTATGCCACTGGTACATTGTATTGTACATAACTTAAGTTGGATATTACCCCATTTACATGCAATATGTTCATTAGTGTTAACTGATCTGGTATCTGGAAGAAATTATATCAGTGTCAGTCCCCTCCCCCACGGTTCGGGACTGTTCAAGGATTAGTATGTTGTGATCGTATCCTGGCAAATATGAATTCTAAAATACCTCATCAAAAAAAGATTTGTGAAATTTTATTTTCATTCATTTCGCCCAATATACATGTAACAGTCCAATTAGATCAAATGGTATATGGAATACGTACATGTAAATAGCTATTGGACTAGTGTACTGGTTATAAGAAGAATTGGTGAGTGGAGGAAATGGCAGACCATGTGAATAGTGGATAAATTGATGGTAGACAGATATTTTGTGTCAGAACATTTCTTGTTCCTTGCAAGTTGCATGAACCCATTGAAAAGGTTACCAGGGACTGGAATTAAACCACAATGGACTTCCTGATCATTTTTGTTGGCATTTTATCACATGGTCATGTACTGTACATGTACATGTACATGTAGCTGAACAGTGAAGTACCAATGTACATGTACATGTACATGTGTGCAGGCATGAGGCAAACACAATACTGAGCCACAATAAAAATGAAATGACATGAAACAAAATTTGTCTACAGTCTATTCACACATGCAGTTAACCATCAGAAATAACAACTTTTAAATTCAATTCTTGTGCTTCCATAAAAGTGTATAAATGTACATTGTACACGTACATGTATGTACTGTAATGGAACCCTGACTTCTTTGAAGGTGAACAGAACAATGTAAGTTTTACATTGTTTTTAGATAACACATGCATGTAAAATGTGCATGTACGCATGTCTTAATAATTCTGATCTGAAACGGTTGTATACCCTCTTCCCTGCATGACATATTCTCAATAGGTGGTTTCAGACCGCCTCGAAGTTCGTCAGTTCCAGGTATTCTCTGATCGGGAAATTTACCCCGATCAGAAAATACCAGGTATTTTGGTAATGTGAAAGCAAACTACGCGTAATTTCCCTGAAAGAAAATACCCGCTAAATAGTAGGTACTTGGCGAAATTACGAGAACTTTCGCGGGGATTTTTCCAAGGTCGCAGGTATTTTGGCAATGTGAAAGCAAATTACGGGAACTTTTAGCCCAGCGTGTCGTTGGGCGCGGCGGCGTGGGTGGCTGCTGGGCTAGTGATTTTGAATCTCGCGCCTTGCCTTCTTATCAGACCATACTGCGCATGCTCGTACCGGTAACTTCGGGAACTTATCCCGAAGAATGTGTTTCGGGGCGGTGTGAATGCAGGAATAATTAACGGGTATTTTCTAGCCTTAAAAAGTTCTCGTAGTTTAACAGGGATTCTTGTGATCGAGGCGGTTTGAATCCACCTAATGAGGCTCAAACAAATGCACATTATCCATCTCAAAGCAAACGCAGTTGTGCTCTACTCATCACAGCAGCTCAAGAAAGGGTAATTGACTTGTCATTTTGGTTGTGAGGCTTCCCCCCTCTTGTTTGATTTTACAGTATGTACATTTACTTGAAAGCTTTGAACTGTATTGCCAAATTGACCTGATTTCTGTCACTGATCTCTGCCATGCCACACAATAATAGAGAGGAGCACTTGGACAGTTTGCTGTATTCACAGTTTCACTTTTCCACACATCTGCTATTGTTTGGTCAAGGTTTCAGCTGATTCTTCAGCGTGTAGTCATTGATCATTGCTAGAAATAGGCTATGCTTCATTTTACTGAAGGACAGCAACTCATTATTTTTTTTTACTATATCTTATGATTTCTGTCGCCTGCCTACATTTACATTTACATGTAATTCTAATTTATTAAATATTTCATTAAAGAGATTTGGAGGTTTACATGTGATACATGTACATGTATGTGCTTTGGATGGGTGGACTTTATACAGTGATTTTATCTGAAGTGGTAATTCCACAAACTGATATTGGAGTGAAATACATTGTACATGTACATGTACATGCAGTGTGCTAAAAGGTGCAATGTTCAGATGCAATTTAAAACAAAAATTATTTTTTGAATTGTAAGTGACATTCATATGATGTAGATGTGAATGTGAAAGCATTGTGGAAAAGATAGAATAGACATGGCTATCAAATACAGATACTATAAAAAACAGAAACAATGCATGAAATAGTATAGTGTAGTATTTATTTTCTGTATTAAAAAATGCAAAACAGATGGATAGCCCATATTTTACTCAACATGACAATACTGTTATTCCTTGGGGTCTACATATAGGCCTATGAAAGAAACATACATCTACATGACAGTACATACATGTACATCATGCTTGTCACAATTCTTCAAGATTGAAATGAGTGCGGGGGTACAGTATTTGAACAAGTCTACATTGTATTGTGTGTAAAGGCCTACAGTACATTTACATGTAGGTCCTTGATGGTGTAGAAGAGCATGTTGATAATGTTCTTGTTTGGGCCAATCTGCCGGTAGGCAATGTGACCTTTTCAATTGTCAGAGGCAAGTCTTATCTGTATGATGTATGATACCATATAACAATTTGCCTAGTGCATGTTCTACAGCACACATATTCACAAAGTCGTCTACCACTCATCCCAAGATGTGTGGGAGTGGAGTGCTAGAGGATAATTCAAGGCATAAGCCTCTTACGTGCATATTCTTGGGGTCATTCAGAATTGGAATATGGCATTGACTGTGTACGAACATGAACAGTATAGAATTTGTTATACATGCATGTACATGCAGGTTTTTCATATCTTCATGTATTTGATACTAAAAAAAACCCTACCAATTATTTGAGCTTTAATACTATTCACTTGAAATTGCCAAATGCCAATCATTCAAGGATACATATGTTATCTCAATGGATGGCCTATAGACTTTTACATGTACATGGTACTGTCTGAAGATCAAAATATGCTGTCATCCAAGTGGCTGTACTTTAAAGGACAAGTCCACCCCAACAAAATCTTGATTTGAATAAAAAGAGAAAAAACCAACAAGCATAACACTGAAAATTTCATCAAAATCAGATGTAAAATAAGAAAGTTATGACATTTCAAAGTTTCGCTTCATTTCACAAAAACAGTTATATGAACGAGCCAGCTACATCCAAATGAGAGAGTCGATGATGTCATTCACTCACTATTTCTTTTGTTTTTTATTGTTTGAAATATGAAATATTTTGATTTTCTCGTCATTGTCATGTGAAATGAAGTTTCATTCCTCCCTGAACGCGTGGAATTCCATTATTTTAACATTTTGTGCTTCAGGCAAGGAGGTCCTAATCGTCAAATTTGTAAAAATTGAAATATTGTATAATTCAAACAATAAAAAACAAAAGAAATAGTGAGTGAGTGACATCATCAACTCTCTCATTTGGATGTAACTGGCTCGTTCATATAACTATTTTGTTGAAAATAAGCGAAACTTTGAAATGTCATAACTTTCTTATTTTACATCCGATTTTGATGAAATCTTCAGCATTGTGCTTGTCTGATTTTTCTCTATTGATTTAAATCAACATTTTTCTGAGGTGGACTTGACCTTTAAGTACAGTAGACATACAGTGTAGGCCTATTTTTTATGATCAAAATTATATGAGTTTGAGTGATGCTGTACAGTCAGGCCTGATATGGTCCCCGAGGGAGGGGGGTGGGGGCATTAAAATGTATTGCTGTACACACGCGTGGCCAAATTATTTCCAAACACCCCTGAAATGGGTTTTGTGGAGGAGCCGTGGTGTAGTGGTTCTTACTCTTGCCTTGTAAACAGAGGGTCGTGTATTCGAATCCCACCGTGGTCTGGCGTCCTTTGGCAAGGCGTTAATCCACACTTGCCACCCTCGACCCAGGTGCTAAATGGGTACCGGTAGGATGTGAAAGTCATTATAGCTTGTCCAGTACTGTGTGCTCCTCACAGGCGACTGACTTGAATACTCCCCAGGGAGTGGCCGTTGTGCACACATTGTGTGCAGGAATCGACTGATCGAATCCAATGACCGGGGTAATAATATATCTGTAAAGCACTTAGACACATCGTTCCGATAAGCGCTATATAAAAGCGGATTATTAGGTGGTCTGTCTTTGACAGATCACCTCTTAATTTCGTCAGAATTTTCTTTATTAGGTGGTCTGTCTATGACAGATCACCTATTGATTTCGTCAGAATTTTCTTTATTTATTTCTTTCTTTATTTCTTTCTTTATTCTTGTCACCTATGTTTGTCGCCAACTTTTCTCGGAATTGGCTAAATCAATTTTGCCGATTTTTTCGTCATATATAGAATCTATCATAGAGACGGCAAAATAAGCTTTTCAAGGTCATATGGTCATGATGACGTCATCTACGCGCCATTTTGTAAAATTCTTCATTTGATCATATCTTCAATATCAATTATCAAAAATTAACAATATTTACATGACATTAACTTCAGGTCAAGTGTCAACTGTCAATGTCATCAAAGGTCATGTAAAGGTCATGACGCGCGCGTCAAAGGTAAAAAAATTCTCTAAATGGCCTATAAAATTTTTTGGGTACGTTTCAGGTCATTTTAAGCATTTCAAAAATTTGCGCTTATTATTATTATTCTCTTTGTGCAAAATAACCCCACCAGAATATGACCTTGGGGAAAAGGCGAGGGGGAAAAAAATACCCTAAAGGCTAAACAGGTTTGGCTAGTCATAAAAAAATGAGGGCTTAGGAAAAGAAACATACAGTACCTTATATATGTTTGACCCTTACATGTAGGCCTACCAGTCTTTGAAACTTAAAAAGGGTCCCCTTTAAATGTGTTTTTGGTCACCTGGTGTGAAGCAATATATTTGACTCCCCCCCCATTATGGTCTTGCCTCACCAGAGGTATATTAGTAAACAACTTGGTTTACAGTACAGTATATTGTAGATATACATCTAAAGGCCTACATATATGTAGGGGAAGGTGGGGTAAGTTGAGCATAGGGGTAAGTTGAGCCACCAGCCCCAGGCCAATAATGAATGAGTCAGACATTGTGGTGGTGTCATGTATTGATGACCCATAGCATAACCCTAACCCCACCACATTGTTTCCAACAAAAAGTAGTTTTTTTAGAGGGAAAAATATGAATTTCAGCCAAAAATGTAAAAAAGAGTGTGAAATAGATAAGTGCTTTATAAACACACACGTCTTTAAATATAATAAAGACATGATAACAACATTATTAGTCCAGGTATGGATCTTCATTCTTGTCATAGTCTTTTATATGATGGATGCATAATAAATGTGTGGATACAAAATTATCGCACTAAGTTCAGACTGGGGTAAGTTGAGCCAAACAGCATGGGGCAAGTTGAGCCATGGTAGTTCCTATGGTAATATCTTAAAAAACAATCAAACCATAAAAATCGATTGAAATGCAGGCTGAAAGGAGCAAATTTACATGACTGCTCTTTTCCTTTTACAGGATGTTAGTATTTATAGAGAATTAGAAAGTGAAAAGTCTTTAAACAAAAAATTGACATGCTGGTTCTTCCCCCATACAATTTGTACATAGTTTTTGTGGCTCAACTTACCCCAGAAGGTGGCTCAAACTTACCCCATATATGGGGCAAGTTGAGCCATTTGACATAGTTTTTTTCAAAGGTCACGATGACTTTCAGTGTGGGGATAGAAAGTTATATATAGGTGGAAAATATTTCAGAAGAATTGAATTTCAAGGCAAGGTACTTATTTCGACAAGATTATTAATCATATCAATTCTAACATGCAAAAAGCAAAAACTGTCACAACTTACCCCGCCTTCCCCTACATATATTTTGAAAGTCATTTTAATTCACATGTACATGCCCATAAAATATACCCTGTACGTAAATGCAGTCATCTACAGTATGATCAGGGAAGTGTTCCCTGGTATGATATACGTTTATGATGTAGGCCTACATGTACTGCAAACGTACTGTATTACATGTACATGTACTGTACATGTAGCTCCATGCCTTGGTGCTTTAATAGTTTAGAATTCTTCAGATCAAGGAACAATCATATAGTGTAATAGTTGTACATGTAGTTTGTACACTAGAATCATGTGTGCCTCACTACACCCTGTGTTCCATATACTGTAGTGTACAGGGGATAAACCACCTTTGTTCTGGATGGAAGGGGGGGGAGGGGGTATTAGATTACTCGCAAGTCATCTGTATAAAGGTCGTACAGAGTTCAAAGAAGGAAAGCAAGTCATAGGCTTACAAGTGGGACAACTGTTGAGAGTCTGCTGTTGATCAAGTTTCCTGAAGCTCCAAGGGTGAAGGAAGGAGATAATGGTTTTTATGTGTTAACAATTAGGAATTTGTAATGTCAAGTAGTGTGTGTTGCATGCATAGTAACTTCAATACCATATCCTGCATTGTAGGCTATTACATGTATGTACACTACAGTAGGCCACTAGTATACTGATGTGGCTTGAGGGCCGAAGACCACCCCCAAATTTTTTTGACAAAAAAAAGTTGAGAAAGAGGAAAGGAAAATGGGGGAATATATTTATTTCTGAAAACATGTACAGTGTGTTAAAATCTGTCAAAAATTATATTTTTGTATTATCAAGAATAGAAATCATAGAATTTTGCTCACTTGCCTCACTCTCGCGTATCTTTTTTACAAAATTACATTTCATGTATGAAACATAACTGGTTCCACACCACAGTTCAGGAGGTGGAGTTGAACATTGCTTGAACTAAATTTCACATGCCTTCAACACTCATTTAGTTTAACACTCTTTTTATCTACAAGGATCTTTAGAAGTGAAAGAGACAGATTAAGTTTAAGAAAAAAGACCTTTTCAAATAATTATACATGTACATTACAAAAATTCAGCATTAGATAAAAAACTTTACATGTACAAATGTACATGTGCGATGAAATTGTCCTCAAAACTAGGGTTGCAGTAATGTACAGTTTGTGGATGACTCATGAAATAACTTCAAAAGTGTGCCAAAGGGAACAAAATTGAAAACGACTGATTTTGTTTGAATTTACTCATATCCTACATGTATGTATATGCATATCCTATGGGATCACTGGTAAGAAATTACAAATTAGTCAAGATTCTTTTGTTCAAGCTTTCACTAATAGTTTTATCCAGAAAGGGAGGGGAAAGCGTGGTTGGCAAAGGAAATTAAAAACTTCTCATTCGTGACCTGTTGTTAGCCCATGGCCGGATGTCGGTTTAGCTAGGGGGCTCTTTTGGCAGTTATCCTCGTCTGCTTTTGTCTTTTGCCAGCATATTCATTCATGACATCATCTGCCAACCCAGTCCTGTGTGTAATGTTGCATTACTCTTTTGCTATTAAATGCAGATAATAGGCCTACATTTTTTTGTAAGGTTTGATAATATTGATAGTCGAGTCATATAATGTGGAGTTTGTATGTAAAGGAACCTTACATATGAAATAACCAAACTGAAGCCATCAAAACGTTCTTAAAAAACGTAACTTATAATTTTTATATCCTCTTTTGATATAGTATAGTTTGAAAGTTATTGTTTTTTTTTAATGTTTAGCATGATTATTTAAGTTAATTCAGGTATTACTAATGTGGCATGATTTAACATCCTCTTCATTTTCTCTTTTTCTTTCATCAGGATTCAGCTATTTTAAACCAAGCATTTATGGCGTCTGTTTTGGACTCTGGAGAATACTGCCAAAGTCAACACAAATAAATTGTTGTCAGCATCAAGAAAGACTTTTTTGTCAAGTACTATCTATCCTTGCCTCTTCGCTCAGAGCGAAATTAAACTCAAAGAGTACTTCATTCACCTGCCAAGCAGACCGAAAGGCTCTTTGCATGAGAGAGCTACTAGTTGGATTGGTTGTTCGTTGGATCTCATCCCCGCAGTCTCTAATTTTTTAGCCCCCGGCATCAGGGGTGTGAACTACACGTGCAATTCCTACGCCTATGTGGTGCGTTCACGTTGCTTCGGCGTGTGCTTGCCGACACTGCCGCGGACAGACCCACGAATGGGGTAAAGTTCAGGTGGACCGGGTGTGCGAGAGCCAACTGCACTGGCAGGTGCCTCCAAGGTGTGTGAGAGTCAGAAGACCTGCACGGTAATCGGCGCAGGACCTCCCTTTCCCCGTGGTAGCCTTAAGTTCTTTTTTTTTGTAAAAAATCCTCATAACCTCGTCTCAGAGTTGTCTCCCATTCTTTCCATCTCATCAATCAACTTCAGTCTGTTACGATTTTATCATTGAATCGGTCACTGCCCCCATCCCCCTCCAACAAAGCATTAACCCGGACAAGTAAAAAAGAACCCATTTTGAGGTATTTCTCAAATCAGACTTGGAGTTGGACTGACAGAGCCAAGGGGAATAAGACCAGCAAGATCTTCCAGAAGAGATTTCTTGTCCACCTTAGGAAGGGCACCTTTTCTTTCTACTGTCGTCCATCCATGAAGAACCAAAACATGAGTTCTATTCGGAGCGTACGTCCTGCTCCTGTGGAGATTGTACACAAGCACATGAGATTCCTCATAATCCATAACCCAGATAAGAATGGCATGGAGCATTTCATCAAGGTAAATCTGAAGTTCTTAACCATTAAAAAAAATAGCAAGATGGTTTTCAAGTGACATTTCTCATAATTATGTTTTTTAGGTTTTCAAACAAACAATTCATGCAATCTTTCAATTAATCATTATTGATGTAATTTTCAACAGCGGAAAAGAAAAAAAGTTTCCAAAATAATATGATTATACAGGGATCTTGTTTGTGAAAAATTAGGAATGTAGACATATAAATGTAGTATGTAATAGACTTTCAAATTTAGATTTAGCGTCTGTGCCTGTAGGCCTTCATGTAAAAAGAGGACAAGCTGAGGGAAATAGTGAAATGACAATTACTGTTATAATTTGTCTGATTATTTGTACATTGTTCATGTGCTTAAGATGTTTGTCAGCTAAGTGCAGCTTATTTTTGTAATCAAATACTGAAGTGTGTACATGATAGATGAAGAGCTGAAAATAGCTGTCTGAGTGCAGCAATTAGTAGCAGTATATCAATTCTAATACAAATGTCCTGAAATGCTTTTAAGTCATATCGACTGAAACAGAGTTTGTTTGTCTAGGTTTTTAACCCATTCTTTCTGCAAGACATAATGTACTATGAGATTTAAAGGGCATTTACTCAAATGTATTTACATGTATACTAAACCATTTTAGTAGTACAGTGAAATTTTATGATTGATCGGTTTTGTTTGTATTTTCA
This sequence comes from Lytechinus variegatus, assembly GCF_018143015.1. NCBI lineage: Eukaryota > Metazoa > Echinodermata > Echinoidea > Temnopleuroida > Toxopneustidae > Lytechinus > Lytechinus variegatus. The sequence continues at coordinate 83,638,528 of NC_054740.1, read as the reverse complement.
TTCAAATTCAGAACTTTCAAAGAAGTTGTATGACATTATAAAGTAACATGGAATACTCAAAATACAAAATCAAAACTTGTGAAGTAGATCTGCAACAGAAGATGATTTGTTGTGGTTTGTTCGAGTTTTGGAGAGGAAGTTTTCATTCATACAGCCATAAAGGGCTCAAATTAAGAACTCAAAGGGACAAGGCCATTTTTTAATAAGTCACAAAACAGCGTAACTAGTAAAATTTGCTTTTCAATGGGACACATGCACTGGATTACCACAGGGCACCAGGCTAGGTGCTTTCATAAACCCAACATGAGATTTCACCCCTTTTCCACTTTCTTTTTTGCAGGAGCTGAAACAGCGTCAGATCAAGGAGGTTGTGAGAGTTTGCGAGCCTACTTATGACGCAGCTGTCCTGAAGCAAGAAGACATTGAGGTCATGGTAAGTACTATAAGACCTGCATGTGTGCAATATAGTCTGCAGGCCCAAACCCTTGGTTGGCAAACGTGCTATAGTGGTCCGCATTTTCAGACTACCAACTGTTAATGGGAATGGTGTACTGTAGCGTGCAAGTTGGCACTTGCAACTTCTCAATGAACCGGCTTGGTTTACATTATCAATTACATGTAGGGTCTGTGCCTGCAGACTAATTGCAATGCATACCTGCCAAATAGAAGGGACAGTCCCTATAATTGTGGGGAAAGGAACAGGCTCTCGCCTACACTTATAAATGTTCTTAGAGATATGTTAAAGGAAATCTGTCTATATGCATACATGTATAATGTTAAAAACCATTAGAAACTTAATATCCTGAAAAAATAACTCTCTTGTTATTGGCAAGTTTGAAAATTGACTACAGAAATTTGTTTACATTAGTGTGCTGTTTGATTATGGAACCAAGAGTTCTGATACACCTTTCCACTTATTGTTAACCTCTTGGTACACGTGTGATATAAGAAGGTTATTTCCTGTTATAGAAAGCAGTATAAAATACATGCACAATGTACACTTCATGCACTCTAGACTAATAAAAGGAAATTATTTGGAACAAGTAAAGGGTATTTACTTTCTCTGGATTGTGTTCTGTATTTATCATCCGCAAACAAATTTAAGCAAATAAAGATATTTTTTATGATAACTTCGTTCTGTGAAACACAGTTAATTATCGTAATAAACCTCTGGCGAGGTTAGTTTAAGATGTTAACTTTTATTACCAAAGAAAAACTGGAGCAATAATTCTGTTTGTAGCAGTAGAAAATTTAGCACTGTTTCACTGCTGACAATTTCTGAAATAGAGAAGTGAGGAAGAAACATAAGGTAAGGTTCAGTTTATGGGGATACTAGAATTGCCATTACACACTATTTTAATTGCTCAGAGGTCTGAATTGGCTTTTTACACTTGGGGAGAGTTTCAACATTTTTTCCCCCGACAAGATGTCAGATCTGGTTGCTTTCTTTGATTGGGTAAGAAGCTGTGTTACTATGGTAACTGTAGGATAAAACGTCCTGCAAGTCCTCTCATGAAACACTCCCCTGACAACTTCAATTTGACCATCTTGCTGTACAGCTGTTTGTACTGTAATTCAAATAACAGTATGTGATTCATCTTAAAGCAGAAAGTAAAACATGATTCTTTCCTCCTATCCCCCTTGCTGTCAACAGGATATGGCCTTTGATGACGGAGGCGTCCCATCGTCCGAGATCATTGATCAGTGGCTGGCCCTCCTGAAGATGCGCTTCAAGGAAACGCCCAAGAGCTGCGTGGCTGTGCACTGCGTGGCTGGGCTAGGCCGAGCTCCTCTCATGGTTGCCTTAGCCCTGATGGAAGCTGGCATGTCATACGAGGATGCTGTAGCGTTTGTACGAGAGTAAGTTGAGGACATTATTGATAAAACAAACAAATCAAGGAAAATCAAGAATTGAACAAATTTGATGTATAAGTAGGGTAAGGCGGGGTAAGTTGTGACACTTTTTGCATTTTGCATGTTAGAATTGATATGACTAGTAATATTGTAGAAATAAGTGCCTTGCCTTTAAATTTGATTCTTGGGAAATATTTTTCACCTATATATAACTTTCTACCCCCACACTGAAAATCGTTGTGACCTTTAAAAAAACTGATGTCAAATGGCTCAACTTGCCCCACCTGTGGGGTAAGTTGTGCCACCGTCTAGGGTAAGTTGAGCCACAAAAACTATGTACAAAATGTATGCGGGAGAACCAGGATGTCAATTTTTCATTTAAAGTCTTTCCACTTGCTAATTCTCTATAAATACTAACATCTTCTAAAAGTAAAGAACTGTAATGTGAATTTGCTCCTCCTCTGCCTGCATATCAATGGCTTTTTATGTTTTTTAATTTTTTTGTTATATATTACCATAAGTGTTACCATGGCTCAACTTGCCCCATGTTGGTTGGCTTAAATTAGCCCTGCCGAACTTTTTGCGATATTTTCACATCCACACATTTCTTATGCATCCATCATGTAAAAGACTATGACAAAAGTGAGAATCCATACCTGGACTAACAATATTGTTCTTATTTTTATAATATATTTAAAGATGTGTGTGGGTAAAAAGCGCTTATCTATTTCACACCCTTTTTTTACTTTTTTGGCCGAAATTTGTATTTTTCCCTCTAAAAATGTACTTTTTGTTTCAAAGTTGAAAACAATGTGGTGGGGTTGAGGGTTATGCAATGGGTCATCAATAAATGACACCACCACAATGTCTGACTCATTCATTATTAGCCTGGGGGTGGTGGCTCAACTTGCCCCTATGCTGAACTTTCCACGCCTTCCCCTATACATAGTCTTACCCAATTAAATGCACAATATCAGGAGCATATAACAGTTCCTTACAATTGCTGTTGATGACAGTTTTGAAGAAATCATTTACCTATGTTCCAAAAAGCAAAGAGTTACAGAAAAGAGGCAGCTGACAGAAAAGAAAAAAATAAAAATCATTATCTGTTTGTTTTGTAGAGTGACATATATTATTAAAACAAGAATGTACAAAGAAATTCATCTTTATGAAATGTAGCAATGTATGATATATTAGACCAAGGAGTATGATATGAGTGCAATCAAATCTTCTTTTATTGAATATTTTAGCACAACTCACTCACATTCCCAAATTGGAATAATTTTTGTTTTCATTCTCATAAATAATCTTTGATACATATGTATCAAACTTTTCTTGTTTGCATTCAGGAAGCGTCGTGGTGCCATCAATGCCAAACAGCTTCACTTCTTGGAGCGCTACAAGCCTCGTCTTCGCTTGAAAGCCAAGAATGGTAGCAAGGGAGAAAGCTGCTGCCTGATGTAAATGGACCCTTCCATCTCCACTTCCTCCTCATTTAGTCCTTCATCCTTCCTTCATTCAACCCTCCAAAGGATAACATGATGTACTAACAATATTTTGTTGACAGACATATATTTTGTAGCAGTAGGTTACCTGATTGACTAGAATTTTTGAACTAGCAATACACACGGCAATGGGTTCTGGAATGGAAACAAATAGTTCATTATTTTTTTTCATGAAAAGCAATGCACCATTATCAATTGATGCAAAACAATTTAAAGACGAGGCATTAATGAAATGCCCGAACACAATGAATTTCTAATTCTGGATTTTCCTACAATGAGATCAAATAGTTTATGATGAATTATTTTGTGACCTCTAAGAGGTGTAATAAAGGGGGTAAACCCCAATCTACCTTTGACAGGAATAATTGATCTATATTAATAATGTTGAGGGAGAGGTATTTGAATTGATTCTTTTGTTTTTCTGTCAAAATAGAAATTGAATGATAATGGTGTGATACTGTCTTGAAAAAAAAAGAGCCCATAATCTTGGCTAATCACACGCACATGGATTGACAAAAATTACTCTGAGCACCACATCAGAAGTATTGAATATAACTGGTATTGAAAATCTAAAGGGATTGTGTTTTAAAATACATCTTACAAATTTTCTCATCTGTGATTATGATTTTTAGTGTTTTTTTGGTTTGTTTTCAACATTACTGACTGATCTGATTTCAATACCTGCAAATATCAGCATTATGAATTCATATTATAAAAGTTTGCCATTGAATATCTGTTGTGATTGATTTTTTTTTCTTGTTTGTATTTTGAAATGATTAAAGTACAGTATGCTTCAAAATGATTAGTCTTGACACAAGGAAGACTCAAACTGAAGTCCCCAGTTTTCAGTCATATGTACAGAAACTGAAAAGCAAAATTTCATGAAATTTCACATACCTACTCATAGTTATGTCATTAAAAAAAATCAGTGTTTTATTCTGGCTTGTGTTATAAACAAAAATACTGCAGGTTTCTTAACGATATTGTCCCATCTACTGTATTAAACAAAAATTATACTGCAATTTTGTTTACAAGAATGGCATCCCTGCAAAAGATATCCATGATGCAGCAAAATCCATGAAAACACAAGCATGCTTAATTGTAAGAATAATTTCAATAAAACCTGGTTTTGGATTTTTTAGGGTGCAATGGTGAAGTGAGGGTTGCATCTGCATTTGTATTGCGGTATGTAGGTTATGTTTCTAAACAGATTTTACTGTTTAAATTTACTTTGTCATCCGTTTTGCATCACCAACGAAACAGAGTTTGAATTTTAGAACACTGAGGAAAATACAGAATTTGCTTTTAAAAAGAGTGGAAACTGGGGACTTTACCTTAAAATGATACCTTGATCAAAATTATTTTTGATTATTCATAGCTTTTGGTATTTAAATGTCATCATAATTTTGCATTTGCACATCATGTGAATACCTTTAAAGACGTGTTTGTGAAATACTTGTACTCGGAAGCACAAAATCAAGTTGTTTTCATTCTAAGGCTGAAAGGGTTCATAGTGAGAGGTAAAATTTTTTGAAGTTATCTTCATATTGAAACCTTACAGAGACATCACTAATCAAGGATGCCACACCCATTTTACACGAGAAGGATGTTTACTTTTGATCAAAATCTTTTGAATTAATCTTCATGTTTATAGAATCATATAGCAGTATTCATTCTTGTAGCCACACCCTCTTGGGAAGAACACACCCATTCAACTTGAAAAGGATGTTATTTTATCCCCTCCGTACAGATTAATGAAAAAAATCCTTAAGTTGAGTATTCATGTAAAGCTGAGGCATATGTCATGTTAGGCAATTGATGAAAAAAATGTGACTCTGGTCTTCATGTTTGATTATGATTGTATCACAGAGCTTTACATGTTCTTGTAAAGGGGTAACCTTTCTCTTTTAGGGGTTGGCTTGTTAAGACTTGGTGTAAGTTCTGATTATTAGCAATACATGCATGTTGGACATGTTGATGTTCAAGATGTTGTATTTGCTAATGGCAGTGTATCATCAAATGGCTGTACAAGGCAATATTGGCTTGGCTTTACATGAAAGTAGGTTTTCAGCAATGCTTTCATCAGTACAATAGATCAAGCCGTGCTTGCATCTGGGCTCCACAATACTAAGCAAAGCAATTTATTTTAAATTTGGTTTCTATAATTGATTGCACATAATGATCTCAGCTATCAATTGTGAAAATTTTTCTTATGATCAGTTTGCATGGCTTGTGCTGAAGGGCCTTAATCTTTATTCTACTGTTGGTAATACACACAATATCAAAAGATCTTATGTCAATGGGAAAGGAAGCCACACACAGACAATTCTCTATTTTTGATTTTATACTCTAAGCAAAAACAAAATGTGTGTGGTTGCGTGTGTTAGCGCAAGTAGATAAATTACTGATATGCGATGTTGGTTATTTGATTGTTTGTGTTTGTGCAACGATTGAGGGGTTTATTTGCCCCTCCCAATATTGTCTGTTTTATTTTGTAATTTTCATTTTAATAACTCTCTCGTTGACACATGGACAATTATGAAAACGCATCAGAATTGTCAAGAATCACAGCACACTTTGTCATGGGGAAGTTGATATTTTAAATAAGAACCAGTTTTTAAAATAAATATTATCCTGTGACATACCTGCTGGAGGTAGAAGGAAGCCACATTTACACATTTTCTTACAAAACTCAAGTATGCATCCTTCTGTATGTAAAGAAAAACTACATTAAAGTCCAGTCTAATATATTTGTATGGGGTTTGATGCAGATGGAATCTGATAACATGTCATGAGACTCATTATCTTGCTAAATGATGGTGCCCAATGGTCTCATTTGAGTGTGAAATTTCAATATATATCTATAATTCATAGGACTGAAAATTTGTACATCGATGATACTGTTATCGGTTGATAAGCAGTTCTTGTTTTGAAGCTGTACGCCTTGATCATTTTAATCAATGCTTATATCTTTTCTTATAAAGTAGGCCTACCATTTTGGGATTTAGAATTGTGGCTTTTATTTTATTGACATTGATTAGTATTTTGATTTTTTTTTATATCTATCTCAGCGTGACTAAATGATATATCTTGAATTTACTCTGAATGTTGGAGTTTGCATGAAATTTTGGTTGATTGTTTAGGAAGAGTTTGGAATGATTATTGAAAGCTGTTTTATTGGTATTACACATTAATTATCTCAACTGTATGATATATCTTTTAAATTTTAACATTATGGATAAAATAATTAAAAAGATATTAAGGTTTATTTACATGATTTTCATTTCTTTGAACACATCTGCAAAAAACAATTTTTTGTTGGGGAAAGCGGTAGGTGAAAAAAATATCGCTATCATATCTAATTCTCTGACCATGTGCAATGGCAGTATTCTATATTAACATTTTTAGATACTGTAAATTTGTGGGAAATGGCAGTTTTCATCAAACCTCAACAATACTCCATTCACCACCACCGACATATTTCATTCTCTCAGCCATTATATAAGGAATACCGTATTTGAATCCTGTGTTTTGGTTTACCTCACAGAATACATTATGTCCATTATGACTTTAAAAGAAATCATTAATTTTGATTTTGAAAGAGGAATTTTGTGTAATTTTTGCATTTCAATCCAAAGGCAGTAGATCTTGTTCTACAATGTTTTTTTTTTCTATTTCTCATTGTATGTGTGTATTTTTTTTCAGAATAGATATATATATTGGAAATGGATTTGTATAACAAGAAGATATGCTGCACATTAGAGCGCTCGCACCACTTTGTACAGCCAGCACAAAAATTTCTCGGCACATAGCACTGGCGTATCTAGCGGAATTAGACATGATACTTGAGAGGGGCCTACTATTGTGTACCAACAATATGAAATGGTATTGCATCTGATCCAGCTAGATCTGCCACTGGCACATAACACATTAAGAGGAATAGTTGTGCCATGTGCATTGACGGGCTTGGTCATGCTTGCGATAACTCAATGAAGCTTCGACAAGTTCCAGACCTCCCTTCCATTCTGAAATTGGAGAAAATTGTCTTAATTCCATTTTTTGGAAGGTTCTTTTGGGGCTTCATGAGATCATGATTGACCAATCTGGAGCAACCTTCAATGAAGCATAGATCTTTATCAGATGATTAAAGCATCATTAATGAAAAAACACAAGAGAGAGACAATGAACTTACTTTATACCTCACAGATTGTTGGTGCGAAATACATTGACAAAATGTAGTACATAAAGAAAGAATGAAGTATTTATGTCTGTACATGTATATCTTGTTTAAATGTGTGTGTGCGAATGATGTCTTGTAGTTGTGAAATTCATTCTTAGTCACCTTTCTCATATTCAGGCTTCACTCTAAGAGTCTCCTAGGAAATAACCAAGAAAGGGAACTCTGCCATTTCACAAAACTTGGGTATCGATGGCAATGTGTCAGCTGTGGTTGGATTCAACTGAATTTCTGTCATTCGATTGAGCAAATTTGATAAGGAATTCCACAGTTGCCTATTGATTACATGTTTTATGAAAGTGTGCATTAAAATTCAATGAGAACAAAAATAAGTAACAGATAAAGCAGTTAGGTCTCTTTCAGATCAGCCTCCTATTGACTTCTTGATTTCATTAGCTCTTGTCCTTCAGAATTTTGAAAGATTAAGTGGGCTTTCATTTATAAGACTTGGATATACATAGGTGTCTTTGTATATGATTGTATCCAGAGATTATGATTAAAGAAAAATGTACTTGGAGGTAAATTGTGCCATCTAAGAGGTTGAATCGGTGCTGAATGTAATTAAAATTTTGTGTGTGTGTGATAAAGTTAATAGTTCCAGTGCCCTACAGTCTGTAAATCTTACCATCAATGAGTTTTGCCAACGTATTTGTTCTTTAGAGTGGAGCCTGAGTAGTATATCCCTGTTGTAGCATGCAGTGACAATGCAAGATGAATGAAATGATATGAATAGCAATACAGAGCCAATGCTACGCTACAGATATAGGATGAATACAGGCAAGCGACACCATCTACGAAAGGTGTCTATCGAATTGTGGCATTCGAATGTGATTTAATAATTGTATTTAGAAAGGATAGAATGTGAAATCATTGATGTATTTATTCTAGAACCGTTCCTTCCCTCGGCTTCCTGTGTGTAATACGCTTGTTAATCAGAATGCATAGAAATGATAATGAAATGTTGCTTTTGCCTTGACTGGCATACTAGATGCTTTAAATGTTGATGTTTGGAATGAAATGTTTCTGTTTGGTCACCTATAAACTTTTATATTTTAATCTTAGAATGAAATTGAAGTAACATGTTAAATGTGTTAAATTTCATAGGAGCATGCAAACCTTAATGTACCAACCTCTACACCCCACCCCATTCCTGCACTATTTTGCTATTCAAATTTATCATTCATTATAGTTAAAAGATCTATTGTGTTGCAGATTGAAACTTTAACTCGCTAAACAAACATTTAAGCCTACACATATTTGTAATTTTCACTGTATCAATACTTTCTGATTTTCATCACCCTCATACGTATGTTTAGATAAGATTATAACCTCAACTTTAGACTTTATTTTGATGAAGTAATCTTTTATTTTCTTGTGTGTCAGTATTATGTCCAATTAATTGTGCTCCATTCTCTCTATTTCAGCCATGGTGATTTACACTTATTTTGTCATCTTGCAAGTGTTGATCTTTTTTTTTTATTGATATGTATTGCATTTAAGGAGCAAGGTATTATGGGATGGTTTACAATGCATCTAGTGTGCAACATTGTCAGAATCAAGTTTGAATTTATTGAAGAAAAGAACTAAATGAAAAATGTCAAGGTTTTGTTCATTTGTAACAAGGGAATCCAGATGAATATTTTTGGTACATTAGATCTCCTGGAAGAATGTATTAAAATGAATGACTGCCACAAACTCAAATATTCATGGATGAATTAGCTCTAGAAATATATCACACCTGTACATGTATTTCTCTACTTTTCTCCAGATAAATCTCTTTACTGTTCTTGGCATACACCGCTGATCGTAATATAGTCTCATTCATGATAGCGATCCATGCAGTTACAATTGTTGGGTTATTTTCTTTTTCTCAGCAACACCTTCCAATTTGATTTAAACTATATCACTTTCTGAATTCTTTGTACCATCAATTCTTTGCCGAAATGTGTATTTTACAACCTTTGTTGTACTACACATATGTATGAATATATATTTTTTTTTAGCCTATCCCATTTCATTGTCTGTCTTGACACGCTTGTACTGAAATCTCATGCTCAAAATGGGATCATTGGTTTTATTAACAGAAATAATACTCTAGTTGGTTCAATCATCTCATCCTTCTGAAGCTCTAATGTACTTCATGTAATGTGCTGTTACTAGCTTTGTCATGTTTTCATTTTCATTTTGCCGAATTGATATTTGGGACAAGTGTGTAAATGTGATCAATTCAATGAATATTTATGAATTTCAATTCAGAATTTCTTATATTGATATTTAATATGATTTGTTAATTATATAATTTGTTTTTATTTTTCATTTTGTGGGGTGGAGTATACTATAACACTTATTTTTATCTATGAAAACAAGACTTAATAAATTACACTCTGGAGGGTCATGAACTTGCAGGAAATAAAAACTTAGTTGTCTGAGATTATATCTGACTGTTGTTTCAACAATTTGATTTGATTCATGTTAATGTGAGTATGAGGACATCTGAGAGAATAAAAACAGTAAAAAGAATACCCTGCTTTTTGTTTGTTTATGTTGGTTGTTTGGTGTGTTTTTTCATTCTTATGTGAAATATAATGGTATAGAGGCATCTGTTTTTGTTTTTTCATTTTTCTTTTTCCTGAATGTTAGCAGTCACATTTAAGAATAAGCAGTCATTATCACATCAGTCACTTTGACTCATGTTGATACACTTGGTATTAATTATCTTCTACTATAGAATTGGAGAAAGTAATTGTTTTCAATTTAAAGAGCATAAACAGATCAATCCAGTTGTTAGGAAAATGGTGTACCTCCGGGGCCTGTCTTACAAAAGTTGCAATTGATCTGATCAACCTCAACTATGGAATGCCAGCAATGCCCAAATCTAAAATGCATGTTAGTTCAAAATGTTATGTATGTTCATAAATTCATTGTTATTTTTTGACAGTTTGGTGTGTTCCCCTTTGTCAACAATGGACATTTTGCAAATTTCCTGTAGAAAAAATTAGGACACTGATAGATTTCCAGAGATACGACTAATTGGATGAAATCGTAACTTTTTGTAATACAGCGCCCGGAACTCTCCTTTTGCACTATTCTTTCTTCAATTTCCACCCTCTTCCTTTTCTTTCTGAAAATAATCGGGGGTAGTTGCCTCCACTATGGTGCCCCTATAGTAAAGATCAAGTCCACTTCAGAAAAAAAAGGTAATTTGAATTGATAGGGAAAATTTAATGTTGGAAGTAAATATAGCTGATTTACAAAAGATCAATGATTTGATTTTTCAAACTATCATAACTGATTTCTTGCTTGTCTGATTTCAATCAAACTTCACCACTAAGGATTCTCACGGCTCTGCTGTTACTCAAACACAAACCAATTTATTTACCAAGATCACATTTCCCGTAAACTATAGGTCCAACAAGCCACTACTTCATTGAATCACTATTAAAGCATCAAGAAAGCTCCTAAACACTAAAAACATTTTTTTCTGACAAATTTACAACATGGAGAAAACGTGTATGACTAAAGTATTTGCAAATAAACATTTAATTCATTAATTCTATTTTTACACATTCATTACATATGCAAGTTGCAAATTAATATTGCAAATTCTGTTCATTTTCATACTAATTTTCATCATGAATAAAAGTAAAATAAGTTTATTTACTGCCAGATAAAAATAATATTAATTTATAATGTGTCCCAATATTCAACACTTTGGAAATTTTCCTAATAATAATTGGCAACTGGTAGAGGAGATTGGGGTTAGTTAGAGCCCGGGTTAAGTTGAAACATTGTATATTTCTTTGATGCCTGTAAAATAAATTTATGCAATACTGCTGTTAATAATACAACATTGTTGTATTACTAATGGCAATAAATTGAGGGCAGTATTGCATAAATTTATTTCACAGGCATTAAAGGAAATTACAATGTTTCAACTTACCCCACGTTCCAACTAACTCTGATCTCCCAATCATTCACTTTATTTCTTTGTGACCTGATTCTGCTAATTGGTTTCCATACAACTTATCAGATTCTCAAATCATGGAAACTGCACGTTACTAAATGCATATGACCATATTATATTCGAAGGGAACACATAGTCACAAAAATCCTTTTGGTCTTTTGATGGAACATCCCCTACTTACAATATACCTTTAATTCATAACTGCCAACCCTCGGGAAATTTAAAGGTCAAGTCCACCCCGGAAAAATGTTGATTTTAATCAAAAGAGAAAAATCAAACAAGCATAACGCTGAAAATTTCATCAAAATCGGATGTAAAATAAGAAAGTTACGACAATTTAAAGTTTCGCTTGTTTTTCAAAACACGGATTTATGCACAACTCAGTGGCATTGAATGAGAGAGTCAATATCCTTCACTCACTATTTCTTGTTTTTTTATTGTTTGAATTATGCAAAATTTAGATTTTTACATATTTGACAATAAGGACCAAATTGACTGAACCATATAATGTTAAAACAATGGTAATACTACATGTTCAATGAGAAAAAAAACTTTGTTTTACAGGACAACAATGAGAAATTGCAATATTTCATACTTCATATAATAAAATACAGAAGAAATAGTGAGTGATGTCATCAGTCCCCTCATTTGCATACCGACCAGGATGTGAATATAATTGTTTTTATAATTAAGCAAAACTTAAAAATGTCAACTTTTTTATTTTACAACCGATTTTGAGGAAATTTTCAGTGTTGTGCTTGTCTTTTTTTTCTCTTTTTATTCAAATAAACTTTTTGTTGGGGTGGACTTGTCCTTAAAGATCAGCTTCTAATCTGTCTTTAGTTCCGGCTTTAAAGAAGCCATTGCAATCTTAGGATGTTTATCTGCAGGAAATTCTTCCAAAGCTGGAGGCAGTTAAAACAAATTTATAATTTTGCACAACATTGCAGAACTGAAAGGAACAGTCCATTTGAAAAGAGCAAACACAAAGGGAGAATGAAGAAAGGCAGCTGTACATCTAAACACACATCCCAACAAGTATTTTTGGGGAAAATCTGTTGTTACCATGGCAACATAGTTTCTGACACACACAAACAAATATTTCTTGCACATCTTTACCTCAAGACAAATAATGTTTGCCAAATTTCATGAGAATTGGTTAAATACTGAGGAAGTAGTTTGAACTGCAAAATTTTTACCTTATTTTTGCAATAATGTACCATTACCATGGCAACACAATTTCTGATTTATGCAAAAAATAAGTCTGCACATCATTATCCCAACACCAATATGTGTTCCAAGTTTCATGAGAATTGATTAAAAACTGAGGAAGAAGTTTGAATTGCAAGGTTTGCAACGGACCAACCGATTGTACACTGATTCCTTTATACCCCCTTCAAACTTTGTTTGGCAGGGGTATAATTATTGTACTGTGTTAAATACCAATGACTATAAGAAATCACTGAAAGTAGGGTGCCTTTTGACCCTGTATCCCATTGTGAGCAAGTGTTTATTTGATCAGTATCTTATTTCCATAGTCCTATTTGGTTGATTAAAGGTTTTAAATACATATCATGTAAGTTTTGATATATATATAGACCTATAAAAGGAAATATATTCTCAAAGTGGTTGATATTCTCTGTCTTTGGTAAAACTGAGTTTTTTATGCTTTTTTTCTTTAGTTTACCTGTCAACCGGCCTCCACCGAAAAATCACTGACAGGCACGGGTTAAAAACAAAAGAGTTGATAAGCTCCAGCCTTAACAGTGCATTTATTGTTTCACAACTGATTCCAATTTCTTTGACCTCTTCAAAGATTTACATCACTGTCCAGTCTTAAGATAGTTTGGTCAGCTTTGCTGATGAATTCCTAGTCCATTTACATGGCAGATAATTTGACATCACAGGTAGATGTTAAGACTAGACAGTTTAAAACATTAAAACATCTTGTGTAAATGCTCCTCAGCTTTGCTGATGAATGCAAATTTCATATAATTTTACATCATAGTCAGATGTTTTGACAGGTTATTACATCAAGTGTAAATGACCCTCAGCTTTCCTGATGAAATCCAATCATATCAGTCTCTGTATCAAAGTGACCCTCACATGAACATATCATCGTAGCCAGGAGGGGGAAGATGATCTGGATCTGGACCCCCATCAAACCCTCCCTGTGGTCCTCCTCCTGGTCCACCAGGTCGGGGTGGGCCAATGGGGTCAAATCGGGCTCCTGGTGGTACCGCCCCTCTGTAAAAAGATCAATGACAAAAAAAATATCTAACAATTTTTATATGAGTGAATGGTAATAAAATTCATTCTATTATTTTAAAATCATCATTTTCAAAGAAAGATTGCATGATTCATTGGAATATCCTACAGAGTAACAGGTTGTGCATTACTTTTAGCAGATAGATGTAGAAGTAAACGATAGAAATACATGTATATATAACTAACTAATGAGTATTATTGTCAATTCCAAAATTCAGATTAACTGATATAAATGATAAATAAAATCAATGAAATTGGCTAGTTGAATATATTTACCTACATGTATACATGTAAATGTAAAAAAAAAAAAACTGAAAATACTAAAAAAATCTTCACCATGCAATCCTTTTCAGGGTCAACCCATTTTTTTTTTTGGGGGGGAGGCACATTACTTCCAATGAAATGCATCTCAACTTTTCTATGCCTTCCACTCATTCCATTGGCAATAATACTCATAAAATACTACTGCAAATATATAGTAGTTACAATTTGTTTTATTCAAATCAAATGAAGACTGTGTATCACCCCAGTTTGCGCTCCAGCTGAGCTGTTTCTAGTGAATGATGCATTGAAGTAAGTAGTCTTATTCTACTATTCGTACTATGATGATAACCAATTCATTGTACCAAATTAAATTCTGAAAACCTTTACCTTGGTAATCTTCCCCCAGGCATTCCTATTCCAGGATCAATGCCTCTGTGTGGCATTCCTCCTCTGAATGGATCCATCAACATCCCTGCTCCACCGGGTCCAAAAGGATCCAGGTCATCACCACCAACGGCAAAAGGATCCCGAGGTTGCCCCCTGTGATTAAGAATACCACTCATAATTATTTATCATACAATTTTCCCTACCTAAGTCAAATCTTTTGGAATCACATGAATCTTTTGGATTTGAGCAAAAGTTGATTACTCTAAATCCAGGTACACAACTATTTATTCAGAACGATGAATGAAGTGGAAAAGAATTAATTGTGCATTACAGATTTAGCTGGAAGTAAAGAAAAAGATCACTAAGGGCACTCCAGAGTCCAGTGGTCTAGTGGTTATGACACTCACTGGTCTGGTAATCCAAAGGTCATGATGGGCTTCGAATCCTGCCCGATCTGCCTGTGATTTCTTTTCACAGAAGTCAAACTCTACTTCACATAGCAGTAGCGTGTTACCCTTGTGGTATCGTTGGAGACAAATGAGTATCTTATTCCTTGTATTTATCACTCAACAAATAATAGTGATAAAAAAGTTAAACATATAATTTCCTGTAATACTCATTGATAAAAAATTGATTTATTGCTGGTGACTGTACTTCATATCACATAAAATCACAATAAGAGTGATAACTTATGGTTGTGTGCAATATTTAGATGCAGATCTTGAAATGACCAACTAGTTAGTTAGCAAACAATTACTGTTAATGGATGTGACTGGACAAAATTAGTTATGCTCTTGAAGATAAGTTTGATAAGTTTCACTTGCCTATTTTTTGCTTCTTTTGTGTTCTGTATGAAATTACCCCCCTTAGATAATTTGCATTATCATATTGTGTTCAGATTTTTAAGTCGGATTGTAAGTTTAGTCATTAGGATTATTTAAATTTACATACATGATTATCGACCTGTTACATTTAAGTTGTGTATTCACTGATTATCTCATTTATATGTACGTATAATTAATTTTTCGTAATGGTGTTTTCACTTTCAGTTCCTTTGTTGTTCTTTTTCTGAGATATCTTGTATTCCCCCCCCTTCTTTCTTAGCGCTTTGAAACTTTTGTATAAAGCACTCTATAAATTTTGTATATTATTGTATTTTGACACCAAAAAATGTAATACTTCATACTTATCAGTTGAACCTCATCATGCTTTTTTTCAGAATGATAAAATAATAGTTGTTTTTTTCTCCATTTATATATATTTTTTTTTTTCACATATACCATAAAAATTTGGATGCACCAATCAACTCTGAGGTGCTATTTTGACAGTGTTTCTTTGTAGATTATGTCCTACTTAGTTCTTCATTACACAAACCAATTTCTTCTTCTTCTTCACAGTCTGGGCTCCCAATAACAGATAATCCTTTGTATTGATAAATTGTTCTTGTCAATAACAGAGAACAGAATGAGCTTAATCAGTACACAACTCATAATGAGATTACTCCTTCCTAAAAAACTGCATGGAGTTCTAATCTCCTACTAGTGTTTACACTTATGCACAATAGGGGGTGTGTAGGAGTGCTTCAATAGACTGGCAAAGTTTAATCCCTTACAACTCAAAAGCAACATTCTATTCTTTGCTATGTGGTTTAGGATTATTCATGGATAGTAACATTCCTTTGTTAAAGCAGAGAATCTCCTCATTAAGATAAGATATATAACAAAAAGATTAGCATTTTCTTTTCCCGGTTTTATTGGAAGACCACTAAACACTCACCATTCGGGACGACCAGCTTGACCTGGGTGTCTCGGGGGTATTCTCAGGGGGTCTGTGTCTCTGAGTGGGTCAGGGTCCCTAAGAGGATCTGTCTCCCTCTCCCTACCCTGTCTCTGTTCTGTGGATTGTCTGGTTGACTGTGCCTGCTGGGAAGAAGTTGAGGGGGTCTGATTCTTGTTTAAAGGTGCCATCAGATCATCATTAATCAGCTGGTGAAGGAGTTCTTTGTCTCTATAAATACTGGAGAAAACATAAGTGAAAGGAATAAATCATAGATGGTTATTTTATCCAGTACCGGTAATACAGTGCACGTAAGCAATCTACATTCAGCATAATGATTATAAAATGAAGTCGTAACATTTATTCCAAAATAACACTGTAAAATCAGTGTAAAAAAATTCTTGAAATACACATACAAAAAAAACAAAAACATACACAATACACAATAAATAAATAGGTCTCAGGGGCCACAGAACCCGGGAACTTCAGCCCCCCCCCCTCTTTTTCCAAAGTCATAAATACAAAAATGACCATCTGATTGTGATTTTTTTTAATTGTCAGCCCCCCCTCCCCCCGTTCGGTGGCCCGTGTCTTATGATTATTCTCAAAGCCTGCAATATCTTCTTCACAAGCACTGGCCTTCCTCTGGTAATATCTATAATTCAAGCTCTTGTGATCATCTATTGTACAGGTTAGGTCTTATTAAGGCATCTGACTCTGTTAAACTTGAAACAGATGTTTACTTACCGATCAAAGTCTTTGAGATGTTCTTTGTTTACATACTGATCAACATCTAGCGTTAAACTGCTCACTTTCTCATCCTTCAGACGCTGAAATAAATATATTCAAAATTAAAAAACTCCATAATAGTTTCTGGCTTGAAAAAAATGAAAATAATTTTGGAAAATCTAAGGTACAAAAAATTGGATTTCATAGTGAAATATATCGTCATGGGGCTGATAAAACCTTGTATCTCAAAATCGATTGAAAGTTATGAAGATGTAAGCTTTTGTTTGTTTACAAAGAAATTTGTAAAACAAATTGAAAAATTGGTCAGAAAAGGCAAAAGCAAGGAAAAGGGTATTCCAAATGATCCATAGTCTCATCAGTGATTTGAGACTTGTTAATTTCAATTTTAGAGCCATAATTAGCCAGCAGTATTCAATGTGCATGACAAAGATGAATATCCACAGCATTTACATTGCACCACATTTCTGTTATAATAAAATGTTCATGAACACATACTCATCTAATAAAGTTAATTAAGTTGCCAAACTTCTCTTCAGATTCAGTAAAAATCCCTCGGTTCATACCATAAAATTGACGAGAAGTGTGTCCCCCATGACAATGCATTTCAACAGGTGCTGGTCTTCAGAGTTTTCAGGTACATATCTGATGACATACTCCTCCTGGGAGCTATTCCACATGGCTGGTAAGAGTTCACTTTTCTTGTTTGATGATGATGTCTGATTAATAAAACAAAATAAAGATTACACACTAAAATATTGAACTAGAAAAATATTATATCATAATTAAAAGTTTTTAGAAATTCTATTTTATTGCAACACTTTTCTCTTAGATCAATATAAATAATATATGAAACTCTTGATTTAAAAAAACAAATCAATATTACGAAAATAACCTCAAATATACTGCATTATCATATCAGGGCCTAGACAGGAATAACTGTCGTTTCTGGGGATAAATTCAACAATATCTGACATTTTAGTAAAATCCCCATTCACCGACGGTAGTGTGTTTAGTGCGAGCCTGCATGTGTAAAGTTAATCTGGTCAGCAATTTGTAGGACGGAATTTGTCAAGATTTTAATTTCTTTAGATTCTAAATGACATCATATTATCTTGAACGAAGGCCAACTATTTTCGTTAGACTCTAATCTTTCTTTTGATACTAATTTTGTAATTTCTAAGAAAATATAGAAAATATACGTTACCGATGAGTTATTCCTTATTTTTTTTATTTTCTGCCAGAGAGGAAAAAATGGCAGCTTTGTGTTGTTGTCCTTTATGTTCAATGAGTTTTGCTTTTATCATGGTTTTCCAATTAAATTTTCGATATCCTAGCCAATCAATGTGAGCGACAAGTTCTGAACGCACGCACATCTACAAGCGCAAAGCAGCGGCACAAATTGCGATATACATGTATAGCGACTGGTAAATACGTCTGTTAAGGATGATGACGTCATCCAAGATGGCAACTTACGTTGACCAACGAAAGGATTGAAGATGACGATGTTTCGATGATCATTTGAAAGGAATTAGCGGTAACTGCGGTCTAAGGTACAATATTTCTGAATTTTAAACATTTTTCTGTAAATATGGATGTGATTTCTTTTTCATGTGACATTTTATGTACAAAAAAGATAGGAAAATCGGGTTTCCGCCGAATGTTAGATCTAACGTTACTGCTAATACATTGTCTGTATGTACGAGCCTCCAAGCTCTTCAGTCTACAGACCAAAAGCTTCAGTCTCTGTATTTTGGTTGTTCCGCTAAACTACGTTGGCTCCACTCACCATACATAGACTGAAGAGCTTAGGGGCCCGTGGCTACAGACAACGTATAGTGAACTAGCGTTTTATAGATCGCGATTTAAAACTGTTTTTTTGAGCGAAATTTACATTTTCATGGTTTCCATTATCAGGGACATATAAATAACTTAAGTAATTGCATACCTTGGACCGGAGTTATTGAAAAAAAAGTGGAATGCCTCTGGCCGTCTCACCTGCATCACGCGGTTCAATATAGCAGCAGTGCTGACTTTGAATACTACTCTAACTCGCACAAGATGTTCAGTGATACATGGTTACTCTTCTGTCCACTTTTTATGAACTAGACCAATGAACTTACAGAGATATCTATATGATGGTTATTCAACAAAAAACCCCAACATGGCCAAAGTTCATTGACCTTACATGACCTTTGACCTTGATCATGTGACCTGAAACTCGCACAGGATGTTCAGTGATACTTGATTACTCTTATGTACAAGTTTCATGAATCAGATCCATAAACTTCCAAAGTTATGATGGTAATTCAACAGGTACACCCAATTCGGCCAAAGTTCATTGACCTTTGACCTTGGTCATGTGACCTGAAACGCGCACAGGATGTTCAGAGATACTTGATTACTCTAATGTCCAAGTTTAATGTACTAGACCAATAAACTTTCAAAGTTATGATGGTAATTCAACAGATACCCCCAATTCGGCCAAAGTTCATTGACCCTAAATGACCTTTGACCTTAATCATGAGACCTGAAACTTGCACAAAATGTTCAGTGATGCTTGATTACTATTATGTCCAAGTTTCATGAATCAGATCCATAAACTATCAAAGTTATGATGGGAATTCAACAGATATCCCCAATTAGGCCAAAGTTCATTGACCCTAAATGACCTTTGACCTTGGTCATGTGACGTGAAACTTGTGCAGGATGTTCAGTGATACTTGATTAACCTTATGTCCAAGTTTCATGAACTAGGTCCATATATTTTCTAAGTTACACATGTATGATGACATTTCAAAAACTTAACCTCAGGTTAAGATTTCGATGTTGATCCCTCTAACATGGTCTAAGTTCATTGACCCTAAATGACCTTTGACCTTGGTCATGTGACATGAAACTCTAATAGGATGTTCAGTAATACTTGATTAACCTTATGGCCAAGTTTTATTAACTAGGTCCATATACTTTCTAAGTTATGACGTCATTTCAAAAACTTAACCTCAGGTTAAGATTTGATGTTGACGCCGACGCCGCTGCCGTCGGAAAAGTGGCGCCTATAGTCTCACTCTGCTTCGCAGGTGAGACAAAAATCCACTGGATGATTGAGAAATCTGTCATCTAAGACATTTTCTCCTGACCTGACGGTTTTTCTTTCAAGTTGCCATCTTGAATGACGTCATTATCATTAATGTCTTGATGTATCGCAATTATAACTAGTATCGTTTGTCCTCATGTAGTGTATCGTATCGTATTATTGTATTCGTATATTGCCTTGTAGGTGTGCTGGTGGAATGCAATATCGATATCACATTCGTAAATTGTTGACGCCCTCTCCGTTCGTTTGAAATATTTCATAGTTTGGCTGCCATTTTGATCGATTTCGCTGTGCTTTTCCCAACTAAACATTGGTAAAGTATAATTTTCATGCATTTTCATCTATATCTTTTAAAGTATTTTTAAGTTTAATACTTCTATATTTTTAATTTGTAGTTTATATATCCTTAGAGTGTAACTTGGATGTGTAATAATATAGCCCAAAAGTTTGGACTCTGGATTGACAAATGCGAGCCCACACGGACACTTTACCGTCGGTGAATGGGGATTACAGTAAAATGTCAGAAATTGTTGAATAAATCCCCAGAAACGACGGTTATTCCTGTCTATTCAGTCTATTGGTGAGTGAGCCAACGCAGTTCACCCGAACAACCAAAATACAGAGACTGAGTCTGAAGCTTTTAAAGGTCAAGTCCACCTCAGAAAAATGTTGATTTGAATCAATAGAGAAAAATCAGACAAGCACAATGCTGAAGATTTCATCAAAATTGGATGTAAAATAAGAAAGTTATGACATTTCAAAGTTTCGCTTATTTTTAACAAAATAGTTATATGAACGAGCCAGTTACATCCAAATGAGAGAGTTGATGATGTCACTCACTCACTATTTCTTTTTTTTTTTATTGTTTGAATTATACAATATTTCAATTTTTATGAATTTGACGATTAGGACCTCCTTGCCTGAAGCACAAAATGTTAAAATAATGGAATTCCACGTGTTCAGGGAGGAATGAAACTTCATTTACATGACAATGACGAGAAAATCAAAATATTTCATATTTCAAACAATAAAAAACAAAAGAAATAGTGAGTGAATGACATCATCGACTCTCTCATTTGGATGTAGCTGGCTCATTCATATAACTGTTTTTGTGAAATGAAGCGAAATTTTGAAATGTCATAACTTTCTTATTTTACATCCGATTTTGATGAAATTTTCAGTGTTACGCTTGTGAATTTTTCTCTTTTTATTCAAATCAAGTTTTTGTTGGAGTGGACTTGTCCTTTAACTTAGCTTTTTGGTCTAATCAGGGCACTGGAAACAATTTTTTGTGGGTGTTGATGCAAATAAGAAAAAAAAAATGAAGGTCACTTTGAATCTTGATCCCAAGAAATTTGTCAAACCCCCCAGAAGGTTTCTATACGAAATGCAGGTAATTTTTTTTCGTCGTGTCAATCCCGACGACGATGGCAATACATTAAATTATACATATGGGACTACCGATGGACAAAATCGTCGGTATATCACGCCTCTTGTCCTGATTTTAAGAGCATGTCACTTACATCATCGCCATGACCCACACATCTGAAGCCCTTGTTCACTACATTCCAATGAATAAAACAGATTAATCCATCGTAGTTCGACCTGATTTTCGATTCTATGCTGGCAAAGAGACTCTCAAGTCCGGGGAATTTCGCCATTGTTATTGCAAAATCACCACTGACATGAAAACGTTTCTTTGTTTCTTAGTGCACAGTTCACGTAATTGTAAAGCATGCTTCATTTTTACATCGTAAGTAGAGAAAACGATTGGGTACCACTCTCAAAAAGTTTTGGACGAGTTCATTTGTTTGACGGGTTCCCAAAATATTATTAAACGCAATTTTTTTTCCTTTCGAACAGTTTTTGACGTAAGATATATTTGGAAGCCAATTTATATCCATTTCGCACAGTCCATATTGGCTTGCAGCAAACAATGAAACAACCAATTCAGTGGCAAACACAAACTAAGTTCATTGACAGCTTTGTGACTCTTTTTTCTTTACCTCTAATCCTAGCCTAAAAATTCACAAAATGTTGCACCTGATGAGAAATAAAAAATATTTATAATTCCATTTTCATGTTTTTGCTTGCAACCGTTGCAGATGTAGGTCTATCTCATGTGTGGTGTAAAATCAATGCAAAAAGGGAAGGTTATTAATTAGGGGGTCTATCACAAAAAATAATTTGACAAGATTTTCACTTTTCATTTCCATTTATAAAAGCACTATTATAGGTATATTATGGTTTACATTAGAGTTAGAGAATTAAGGGTTCCATATCATATAAAGATACCCTGTACAATATTGGTCCCCTTTTCTCACGACATTCACTCTACACATACATGTATATCATTCACTGAACACAAAATCTTCACTGGCCCACCCCCCCCCACTTTAATCCCTCCGGTAATCCCTCTCATTTATTCATTTTCAGTCCTTTTCTAATTTTACATATTAATGCATTGTACATCGCCCCCTCCTTCTCTGTCTTGCTTTTTTCATACACTCTTCTTTCCCTATGCTTATATATAGTGCACCAATGAATAGGGAAATAGATAATCGGCAATTCATAAATGCTATATTATTATTACTATTATGCTTCCATCTCAGTTCAAAACAATACATATTGTATGTCTCCCTCTACTCTTTGGCATTCTAACCATTCTCTTCCCTTTTTGATTATGCCTTTCACATCGTGTAGGATCGATTTGCTATTGGTTTGTACAAGTTTATGTGCAATAGTGTACTGTATGCCCAATATGTTTTTCCGCTTAAGTCAAATCCAGAATTTGGCACTCATATCCACTGTTTTTCCCCCTCTCTCAGTAGCGGACCGTGACCCGGACGAGACAAAGCATTGGGGGGCACTGCATTGTCTGTAAACAATGCTGTGCCCCCCCAATACTTTGTCTCCTCCGGTCACGGTCCGCCACTGCCCTCTCTAATATGTTAAAAGCATTAATGGGATATACTCACAGACCAATTCTATTTGAAAGTGCAACAGTCATCCAAGGAAAAAAAATTACACATGGGCTTGGAGCGATTTAGCCTCCAAAATGTAAAAAAAAAAGAGCACTGGAAATCCTAATTCATTGCAATGTTTAGCTTATCCAGAGTTGCAGATTTACGCAGTTATGAAAAGTAGCCCCCAGAAAAAAATTGCATGAAGCCATCTCACAAAACAGGGAGCAGAAATAAGATACATTAATTTTGAAATACTGTACACCACCTTCAAAGATACAAACCACATTAAAGGAATAACAGTAAAAAATAATTTTATTTCATTACAAACATTACAAATCTTCAAAAGGCGTACAACAACAATCGAGTACTGCTACAAATCGAATTAATTTGCATAGGATTGTCCAAAATATTCTGGCACAAATACATGAAAGACTCAGCTGTCATCATTAATATTTCAATAGGGAGACATCATGATATTACATTATTTTGACAGCAGAATTAAAAAAAAGGGGAAATTTATCAGAGGACTTTTGAGATAAACCTGGTCAAGAAAAACAAATCATTGAGGTTTAAGTGATATTCAAGAAAGCATGTAAGTTCTCAATTGGATTCTTTTATTTTCTTTTGCAGGCAGTTATTCCACTTGTTGGATACCAATATTTTTTATTATTTCCTTTTATTCTTACAACTTTTAATTAGTCCTTTAAACATTTTAGATACATACTAGTGCATATCTAATACAAAATAAATATTGAATAATGATTACAAAAAAAAGTTACATTTTTGAAATATTATGTCTTGTGAAATTCAGTACATTCGGTTAAAAGTGAACTACAAATTATTGAGCATTTTTATTTTAAGTGTAAGATTAAAAGTTTCATAATTTTAATTTTTCCTTTCTTACAGTGTGACTGTTCCACAATGGAATGATATGATGTTGTCAATGTGTTTATTCTGTTCAGGCAAGTGCTATCCTTCCTGTAAATAATTAATCATCTCATATTTTTTTCAATAATATCTTAAGGTCCTTATCACATAATAATACAAGTTAATACAGATGCATGCTTTAACAATATCTAAAAATCCTTAAAATACATTCATTACAAGTTAAAAATAGCAGAAGAATTTCATAACTTTCACCAAAATATTGCAGTGCATTTAACAATACAGAACTCCCATCACAAACCACAATACAAGACAAAATATGTTGTCAAACATTACAAATGACCATAGGGAATAGTTTTCCTGGTATCGCATCACAATTTTTCTTCACATTTCTTAAAGACGGCTACAAAAAGTCTTTTGTGTAGCTGTTTTTAAAATAAGATTGTAAAGAACTTTATAGTCGAGAGCATTTCTGTGAACATAAATTGTTAATCAAATTTGGTTGGTAAAATTATTCCCTTGACCACTTAATGCTTTCTTTTTCAGCAATATTTTTATTTTACATTCATACACTATTGAACTGGATAATTTCATGGAAGCATTCAGAAAGGCAAACATCGCCCAAATTAAAGGTCAAGTCCACCTCAGAAAAATGTTGATTTGAATCAATAGAGACAAATCAGACAAGCACAATGCTGAAAATTTCATCAAAATCGGATGTAAAATAAGAAAGTTATGACATTTCAAAGTTTCGCTTATTTTCAACAAAATAGTTATATGAACGAGCCAGTTACATCCAAATGAGAGAGTTGATGTCACTCACTATTTCTTTTGTTTTTTATTGTTTGAATTATACAATATTTCAATTTTTACGAATTTGACAATTAGGACCTCCTTGCCGGAAGCACAAAATGTTAAAATAATGAAATTCCACGTGTTTAGGGAGGAATGAAACTTTACTTTACATGACAATGACGAGAAGATCAAAATATTTCATATAATAAAATACAAAAGAAATAGTGAGTGATGTCATCAACTCTCTCATTTGGATGTAACTGGCTCATTCATATAACTATTTTGTTGAAAATAAGCGAAACTTTAAAATGACATAACTTTCTTATTTTACATCCGATTTTGATGAAATTTTCAGTGTTGTGCTTGTTGAATTTTTCTCTTTTTATTCAAATCAGGTTTTTGTTGTGGTGGACTTGTCCCTTAAAAAAAAAAATCATGTCCTAACCCAAGTATGCCTTTCTTCTATTAAATACAGGTAAAAATTTGATAAGTGTAATAATGATGATACTGTTATTTTATTTTGGATTCTTTTCCATGGCAAAACATTTTTTTGTACATACAGTTGAGGCCAGAAGTTTACATACACCCAGGAAATTCAAAGAAAAGCTGACATCTGTCAAACGTCATATAATTTACTGTATCTTATAAAATATTTGTGCTATCATGACAAATTTGATATCAAATTAATGAGTATGTCATGCCCCTTCATCACATTGCTTTGTCACCAGGAGCTGAAAAATATTTAGGTGAAAATTTTTCCCCAAAAATCTTCATATTTTAGACAAATTAAAAATAAAATCTTGACAAAAACATTTCACATTTGTGCTAGTTACTTCTCAAAACAAACATTTCAGATTACACATTTTTGTTCAGTGGTGACATATCATGATAGAAAATGTAATATAAATCATAGATTTGACATTTATATATTTTATGAAACAATGTTTGAAAATAAAAAAACTAACAATAGAATACAATGGCATTAATATTACTCTTTTTCTTCAAAGAAAATTCCACCTGAAATATACTTTGATCTCTACGGTATTCCATTCATGTGGAAGAGCTCAATATGTTCTTTCATTTGATACCAAATTCTTCATGGTAGTATTTATATTTTTGAAGATATAGTAAATTTAATGATGTTTGGCAAGTGAACAAATTTCACTGAATTCCAAGGGTGTATGTAAACTTTCGGCCTCAACTGTATATTGCTGTACATGTAATTTTCATGTACAATGTACTGTATGCTAATAGAGGGATCATCAATTTTTCCGTAAACCGATATTGCAACATTCTGCACGTTATTGATTGGTCTGCATGATTTTCCCAGCAGTACCAGAGCATAATGCATGCTGTGCCAAAATCTGACAAATTCTCCATAGGCTTCCGTACACAATTTGCAGTGCGGCAACCATGCAATGCACAGTTTAAAATAATGAATCACTAAGAGGCCAATGTAGGAGGCAGCAGAACCAAAGGGACTGAGGTGGATTGAGCCCCTCCCCCAATTCTTTTCCTAGCAAACATGTTTTTTAAAAACGTAGAAAATTGTCATATTTAATTTTGCAAGCTGATCCCCTACTTTCAAAAATGTTTTGCAGCCCCTGATTTTATATTGGATGGTTCTTCTAAATCTTACAAGAAATATTCTGCTTGTTCTGGCCAATATTGCAAGTCATTAATTTGTGTAATATTATATTGGCCCTAACAATTGGAATATTTATATCTCATTCTGTGTCATCCAAATTAATACTATATTACTGAAATGTATGGCATAGCCACTTAGCATATATCTGAACAGATACACAAATTTATTTCCAAAATACCAAACTACCACATATAATCTTAGCATGTACATGTAGCAATAATAAGTAACCAAAAATACACTAGTAAGAATATCAAGAAAGACCAGAGAAATGCAATATACTGTACATGTATATAAAAAAAAAATCACAAAATAGACAACCGTTTAAAAAAAAGGTAAATAGTTAATACCGAGTTGAATACTTCTTTTGGTAAAATGATGGAAGAGATAAATCAATAATTTGGTCTGAGGAAATTAAAACATGAAGAATTGCATGAATCTAGTCTTGACAGTCAGCTGCACACGATGTGATTGAAGCATCATGCTGGAGCATGATTTTACACTTAGGCATCTTTCCACATTTAGGCATCTTCTTGGCACACTTGATAATGAAAACAAAACTCACTCAAGGTTTAAATGTTTAATACTGAAAAAATATTCCACAAGACATCATTTTCTTTACCATCTATAAATGCCATGTATGTACATGTATGCAAAGATTTGCACTGACCCCAGCTTCAAGAGATGCTAGGGGTAACATAAGGAGACACAATCAATATTTGAAAATAATTGTAATTCTAGTTGAACATGGTTTGTCATAAACATATGAAATAAAATCAAAATGTAAAATTTATCCCATCTTTTATGCAACAGAGACTAGGCCCTATTAGCTGTAACATAAAGCAATACATAACAATTGATATTCACAATTGATAAATTTTGTACATCTGTCATTTGCCACAGACTTTTGCATGTAAAATTAGATTTGATAATAAATTTGACAGTATTTTGTTTGTGTAACAGGGCCACAATACGCTTAGTATTTACAACTGATTGTAATAATTTGTAAATCAGTTACTTTAGACTTACAATAATAACTGATTATTAAAATTCAGTTGATATATAATGTAAAAGCACCAAGATAGGCTAATATAAACAATTGATCGATTAAACTGTTTGTAAATCATTTGTCTTAGGCTTATGGTCATACTTTATTTTAAAATTGATTGTATCTTTGATGTCACAGGGCACAGATATGCTACCTATACAGTTATCTCTGTGTCATTTATCACCAAGACGACCCAATACTGATAACATTTACATGGAGGAGAATCATATTTATCAGATAAATTCAAGTGAGCTAGATAAATTTTTGGAAACTAATAAATTTGAAAAAGTTATATGCGTGATGTGACACACCTGGGACTCAACATAACTGTTTAAATCGCAACACACCATATTGGTATAAAATCAAGGCATTCAAAATCATCATCAATGCCATTTGGTAATTTTAGAAAATACCATTTCGGAATGAAATTGAAAACTGGCCCAGGATGGCAACATTTGAAATGCTATGGTTTAAATAATTTCCATAGAATTTGTTTCATATTTTTGTCAAACATGACCATGTATGTTAATTGTTGTGTCTTCTTATCACATCATTCTGTGAGGTGGGCATACAAAGAATGAACATGGGCTACAAGAAAAGTAAAAGTAGGGATTTGGGTAAAACAGTTGAGGAGCAACGAGTCAGATCAAGTCAGCTTGGAATAAATTCTGAATGTGACTGAGATAATACTAATGATCTGACATTGAAGAATATTCAACAAAATAGAGTGACATAAAAAGGCAATATTTTGCATGCAGCAAACAATGAACTGTCAATCATTTGCAGAGAGACGGGTGTGACGTCGTAAATTATTCTTACTCTTCTTCGATCCAACACTGGGTCCTCTTGCCCGTCTGGCACTGGTTGATGACAAACAAGGGCTGTTGCCATGGTAATTCATCCTGCACTTGATGCAGAATTCAAACTGGCAGTGCATACTGGAGCAGGAAGCCTTCCTCGTTCTGGTTTCAATCCGAGCTGGTGATCCACATTTGCATTTCTCAAGCTTTTCCCCATGTTGCAGTTGTTTTCCAAGCTGAAAAGAGAAATGATTAGATAATAGAAAAATGTCATATCACAGATATATATACCGTACATAAGAGCATCACATTAAACAAAAGAACAGAGAGAAATCTACAAAGAGTTTTATCAAGTTCATTTCATCAACCCCTCCATGATCAATTTTTTCAAAACCCCTTTTCTAAAAGCACAAGGAAACAATTCTGCAAACTAAACAATGATTCAGAATTAAAAATTCTAGCTCAAATACAAGATTTTTAACAAATGAAAATTCTTTAAAAAGCCAAAGTTCTCTGACGTGCCACATATGGATGTACCAAAGACTGTGCAAACCAATATGCACGCTAACTTTTTGGAAAGAAACTTTTCAATTAAAGTCCTAGCTTTGCATGAAAAAAACCCCTAAAATTTATGAGAAATTGCCAAAGGTACATAGACACGAACATAGTTCACTCTGCCTAAAAACAAGCTGCATATAGGTTGAATTATCTCCAAAAAGGAAATACTTTTTCTTAGCCAGATTATGCAAGACATTAATAGTTGCACTTTGTATCCTCAGGCAGCTATCCAGCTATTATTACTGATTTTATTATCATTATATACTTCTCATGAGTTTCCATGTCAAACTGATTTCTTCGGCCCATTTAACTTGGGCAGAGTATTTGTAGTTTTACAACAGAATATTAGATTTACATTAGCAAACATATTTGACTTACTTCATAGAATTGATCAATTCGCGTCATTTTCATGGTTGGAGTACTTGAAGAGGTTGGTGTACCTAAGGTCTGCACAGAAGCCAAGGGTGTGCCTGGTCCTGTTACGACACGTCCTCTGTTTGGTAAGCCAGATGATGATGGAATATTCTCCTGTAAAGGGAAATGAATATGCTTTGATTTGAACTCTGACAGGTAAAACTGTAAGGGAGGACGTTAATGGATAGTTTAACGCATTTACAATATTAAAAATACACAAAATCATGACGTTAGTAATGGGACTTTAACATGCTTGTTTGCACACTGTATATGGAATCATCGATAACATGAAATGCCAATGTTTACTGTAATTTCACTATGCCTGTAAATATCCACAATTTCCAAAGGCAAAAATTGTTTCATTAGAAGTTGGAAAACAATGATGTTGACCTACAACAGCCAATATTCAATTTTACGAAAGTACATAGAATTATTTTATAATATGCTGTTCTATTTGACTCAATACCATTTTTCATTGTGGTTATATGTATTTTTGGCAATTTAAACTAAAAAACAATCTGCTTACCTTCCTTAATTGGAAATCATTTTCCTTTGCTTTGAGGTAGTGGTCCCTGATCTTTGCTGTAGGAGGATGCGACGAGCATATATGGCGCCATCTCGGGCTTACTGAAGAGAATCTGGGCAACAAGATGGAACAGTAACGATGCAAAAATTGTTAGCACATAGCAATTTATTATTTTATTGGATTAGTATTGGTCACTCACATCTCACATTGCCATGTTCTGTAAGTGGATATTGCTCATGGAATGATTAGTTGATATGTAATGGAATTGGTTATCATCATATGTCATTTTTCAGGAGTATCAAGATTAAATTTCATTTAGTTACCCAAAACAAAGAAACCAATGGGTGTCAAACTTGCACCCTCCCCCAAAAAAGAGAAATAAATAAATCCCCCAAAATAATATAGCTTTAACAGATCGGGAAGAATATTCATTCATTTTTAATTTTAAAGTGTATATCACTAGGTTTTAGTAGGTTATTGGATATTTTCTTGACAGAATGATAATACATTCCTTTCTTTGTCAATAACTTAAAAAGTCATTGTTACCATAATTATAGCCACCAAAGACAATAAATCATATACATACATAATGTACAGTATAAATGCCAGATAACCAATAGAAAAGAGATTTAATGAAGTCTCAGCCTGTCATCGAGTTAAGATAAAACACAAAAGCATAGTACTCCTGCAACCCTAGCAAGTTTGAGACGTATGTCTCTCAAAATCTTATAGTTGATTCTAGCTGACAAATTTTAAAGAAGTGCATCTATCATCAATTTATAGAACTTTGCATTTTGCAAGCAGGGCATATAAAACCATGAAATAAGAATGTACTACTTACAACACAAGGTCTTTTGGTTCCAAATAGGAGAAGATCTTTTCCACAACATGGGATGCTATACCATAAAGTTTGGATATAATGTCAAACTTCTCAAGCCAAGGGACAGCAAGGGTATTGATGATCCTGTACGAGGAATTGTTCTTTGAAGGAACATGTTCAGTTCTTGGAAATGGTAATCTGGTCACAGGGGTTTCGCTGAGTACCAAATCTGGAGTTTGACGGGTAGTATTCAGTGAACCATAGCCTGATTCAGGAGTTTCAGTCCTACTGGTAGCTAGCTCAACATGGATTTCAGTCTTGGCCTTTTCTATAACATGATCTTGCTGATTGGTTTGACTGTCACAATCTTCAAATTGCAAGACCCTTTTTGGCAAGGTGATGGCATTAGTTGCAGCTTGGTTAGATTCTTTGAGCTCTCTTTTCCTTACTTCATAGAGTCGTGAGTCTGTTGGGGCTTTATACCATCTTGTGCCAGAGTATGTCGTATTTGCTTTTTGTTGAGAGGATTTAAAGGGACAATAGCGATAGGAGGATGCACTCTTGATGCGTCGGATTGCCCGGTAGTTTTTGTGCCTTATTTTGCTAGGACTGCCTGCAATTGCTGCCCCTTTTGTTACTGCAGATTCATTTTCTCTTACATATTTATCAAAGGAAACCTCAGAATCATGCCTGTTCCAATGGGAGCGTTCATTATAAAATCTGGCATCTCTCGAGGAAACATCAAAAACATCGTCTGCAAAATCAGCTGACGACAGGAAAGAATCATCTGCAAAAAGGCATGAGGAATTGTCTGAGTCAGACTTGAAAGGGGATATTGGGGAATCTGAACAGAGTTTAGCCAGCTCTTCAGACATTGGTGGCTTTCGTCCCAAATAGTTTGGACTACACATTGGAACTCGACCGAATGCAAGAGGAGAAATATCTCTATCATGTCTATGTCCAGCTGATTCAGTCTGATCCCATCCCTTCGTAGAACTTGGTCTAGGGCCTGGCGTAGACCTGAAGTGCTTCATCCTTTCTAGCTTCTTTTTCATGCTATCCAAGCTTGATCTTGTTGAAATGTCTGGAACCAGAAAGTTACTTTCACCTGGCTGCCCTGCTTGATCTGTCTCATCATTGACAAGCTCCATTGCCATATCAATCTTTTCTCCAGAAAAACCTGATGTAGTTCTCTGTTGAGTTGGATCTTGTCTAAGCTTCAGCTGAGAAAATCTAAAGTGAAGCATATTCACAAAGTTTGCTCACTACATCTTCAAACATCAGTTCAGACTGCAATATTCAACCCTGTTGATAAAAAATGAAAACAAAAATGATTGAAAAAAAAATCAACTAGGGGAATGCCCATGCCAAGGTAGTATCGCCTGCATTGCGTATTTAAACAAGAGTTGCATTTTTTTTTTATGACAACACAGATCTAGATTCTCTCTTTCTCTTATTTTTATTTGTTCATTTCTCCTTTTAATAACAATCAGGGTTTACATTTATTACTCGGCCATGGACTGTCTGGACACCCTATTGACTGCAACACTGAATGCTGAATATAAAGACCCGGACAAGTCCACCCCAACAAAAATTTGATTTGAATAAAAAGAAAAATCCAACAAGCATAAACACTGAAAAATTCATCAAAATTGGATGTAAAAAAAAAAAAAGTTATGACATTTTAAAGTTTCACTTAATTCCAAAAAGTTATATGCACGTCCTGGTCAGTATGCACACTGATGACATCATCCACTCACTATTTCTTTTGTATTTTAATATCATATAGAATATGAAATATTCAAATTTTCTCCTAATTGTCAAGTGAAACAACGAATATTCTAATCTTGCTTTCTAATGTTCTTCACCCACGTTACACGACGCAATCGTCTGTATCATGGGTGAAGAACAATAGAAAACAAGATGGCGGCGTAAACATCGGGCAATTCTCCTCCTTCTTTTCATGATATTTTTCTCATTTTTAAAATGAATTCTTGTCTAAAGATAAAATTCATAGCGTAGAAATGTCGGAAATGAAGTTGTATCCCATGTACATGATTTAGGGCTAGATCTTTTTGAGAGAAAGTAGAAATCTCGGGGTTTTTCTGGTGGTACACACATGTATAGAATAGAAGACCTGGCTTCGTATGATTGAGAGTAAACTTACGTCAGTAAATGATTTTTACTCTCTAGAAGCCTCCTGGCTAGGCCCACAATCATAACTATGTATTACCTTGTATTACATAGATAGATGATAGATAGATAGACAAAATGGTTTATTAAAAGATCATCGCAGCCAAAGGCCGAATTGTGATCAATTTTACAAACATGCAAGTTACATATAAAGTTCTCATACAAAGTATCTTAATATTTTCTTAAAATGATACACGAACCTATTATGTATACTATGTGATCTTAAATAAGAAAAAAAGTCAGTGGAAAAAAGAATGCAGTAGGTAGGTGAGCGAAAAGCATTACGAAACTTTGTGTTTAAAAATGGATCTCATCTGACACACCAATTTCAAATTCCAAGCTACTTTCACTCGCCCCCCCCATATCAAAAAGGAATGGTTATCCTTAAGTAAACAACCACAGACTCTCCCAGATAATCCACCTTCCCCAAGGAGAAGTGACCTTCATAAGGCCTGGCAGAGAGAGAGAGAGAGAGAGGGTGATTTTTTTAAACTTATTGTTATTTCGGCAATTGTGGGTCATTTTGCATCGTTCAAAATTTCATGTCGATCTTCATCTAAATTCCGAATCGTTTTTAGATATGCTAATGTCCTAAAACAAATAGAATACAAATTCATTCTTTCAAGATTAATGTCAGCCAGGAAGCTCTGAAGAGTTTTTTTTATACTATTACGTAACAAGGACAGCTGCAATCCCACTCCATGCTGTTCATCAGCCTGTTGTGGTGGCAGGCATCGGTGTTATCGGCTCTTATCAGCAGCAGCAGTCACTAAATCGACCCCACCCCAGTTTAAACGCGAGAAATGCAACTTTCCCAAAAAACTGAAATTGGGGTGTCAATACCCCACTTGAGATCCCATTGACTAACACGCAAGGCATTATCAGCAGTCAGATGAACCCCACCCCAGTTTAAACGAGAGCTCTCCCAAAATCTGAAATTGGGGTTTCCAGAGATGCCAAGTTCAAAGACCAGCTATGCGTGAGATTTTCTGTGAATCTGAGTGAGATCAGACATTGTGTACCGGTACAATGTATATGGGGATAGGTTGTGATAGTTGCGTGAGACAGAGATTTGAGGGGATGAACAAGAGTCCAAATTGCTTGAGTCTCACGCATAATGCATGAGACTTGGTAACTCTGGGTTTCAAATACCCCACCTGAGGTCCCATTGACACAGCATGCAAGGCAATGGAGTTCCTGTGTTTATATAAGCTGGTGGGGTATTTTTTAAACACAGGATTCGCGTAATGAGAAAGAAGGAAACTAGAAAAATATAAATGAAAGTTGTGAAGGTGTAAGGCCTAAGGGAATAAATGGAGAGAATGGAAAAGAGAGGAGACAGAAAAGGGAGGAGAAACCAGGAGGAAAAGAACAGATCACGTCCATCACATCTTAACATGTACACACCATATCTGATCGCAGATGGTATACAGTAATTTGTAGTAAGATTTAAATAAAAAATAAACATTAAAAACCTTCAATATATTAACATAGTAAAAAGGTAAAATGATAACAAACGATATTATTTAACTGTGGAATCTGTGAAATTAGATTGATTACATGTTATTTAAAAGATTAACAAAGTATGGAAGAGAACTACATTGGAAATGTTTACTTAGTTTTGCATTTATATTTATATTATACATGTACCGGTACCTGGTATTGTTATGCTACATGCATTTTTTGTATTGCTTGGAATGCCATGGTATTTTAACTATTTAGATCTATTAACGTTAGACTTTAATATGGTACACAAAAATAATCACCTGTCCGGTGCATATTATTACTACCGTCCTGCATGCACTGCATCACCACATCAAGATCCAGACTCAGCCTCACCATCCAGTCAATCCAAATCGACGGGTGACTTCATTATCAGTTGGGGATTGCGTTTATGTTGCTCATACGACTGAGCTGAGCTAGCTAGCTGAGATTCTGTTCCACTTCTATACCACTTCCAGAGACTTGAATCCGGCTTGACTCGAATTCACTAACTTTATACTGGTTGAAGCTGTTAGCTGGCCCATTTAAACGGCATCTGTTTATGTTCTTTAAGTTCTCGACTCAGTCCATAGCCTAGGCATATTCCACAACAAATTCGTGATCGGCGCGGAGTACGAATACGTATCGCTTTTATTATCGCGCGCCCTTCAAAATTGGCGCGCCGCGGCGATCGATCTAGCTAGCTAGATAGATGGCGCGCTGACACTTTGTCTTGGCTAGCTAGCTAGCTCGACAAATACAAGGCTCGAGCAGAACCATTTATTTTAATAATGAAACGATCCCCTTTTCATGACATCGCGATTTGCTAAAAATATATTAACCCATATAGTTCATAATTACAAAAGTGCTTAAAATTTCCAGTTTTCAGGAATTAGTATCAACTAATTTCACACTGTCATTAGGCTTTTTAGATTAATAAATATATAAAAAAAACTTGTTCATGAGTTCCTGATAATTGAATTGTCCTTTTTTTCAGAATGGAATATCTCGCACTTAGGAAGAGGAATAGAAGAAATATGATTACAAAATGTCCTTAGAATTTCAAAATAAAAATATTAGCTTGCTCTTCGCGCTCACATCATTTATTAGGAACAATCATAATATCCACTTCACAATTTTCCTGCATATTGCATGAATTAGTGCTTAAATTCACCCTTTATCGCGCTTCACGATCACATATTGATATCATATTTAGAATGCCCAGATAATATAGGTATAAATCTTAAAGCACACGCACATTCTTTATTCAAAACATGCTTAAATTATCGAGTTTCAGACTAAAATTTTCTACTAGCGCTTCGCGCTCACATTATTGATTTAGGATACCAAATTACCCATTCTTTTCATGATTTACACACATGAATAGATAGAGTGACCCGTCTGTATCTCTTTTTTCCGCTCATGTTTCGCGCTCGCATTGTTTAGCTAAATGCCCATCCTGCCCATTTTACAAAATACGCGAATATCAATTTTTTAGGTTGGAATTTCCAAATAAAATTCAGCTCGATTTATTTGATTATTGAATATTTGTCGCTTTGTGACTAACAACAAACAGTCCTCAACAGGTCCCTTTTCGATACGCATTTTGTTCAGTATCACAAACATTGCCCAGAATGTTCGATTTTCAGAACAAGGTATACTTGACATTAAAAAAAAAAAAAAAAGATCGCGCTCGCACTATTTAAATATGGCTTATGAGATTACTATGTTTTATAAGAAATAAGCAAAGAAGTGACTATTACGAAGAAAAGCAGAAATCTTTGAGTGGCAGATCGGGGAAAATATGGGTGAAATTTGTTTTGCCCCCTCCCTCGGTATTGGCGAAAGCTGGATCCGTCCCTGAATTTAGGCCTATACTTCAGCACCTCCACCCCAAAATCGTTCCCAGGACCCTGTCCTGAACCACTCCAATGCCTTCCCTCTAACTCCATAATGACCCAGTTTATGAAGGAGAATTTTATGATTTATAGTGTAAGGCCTTGGAAAAGTCCAGGCAAAACCGACAGTATAATAATGTCAACTATTATCGTTGGAAGTGGTGACTTTACAATTGCTTGGGAA
Organism: Lytechinus variegatus; assembly: GCF_018143015.1. Lineage (NCBI taxonomy): Eukaryota > Metazoa > Echinodermata > Echinoidea > Temnopleuroida > Toxopneustidae > Lytechinus > Lytechinus variegatus. Next base: position 83,602,215 of record NC_054740.1, on the reverse strand, counting down.
GTACACTGAAAAGATAACTTTGTCACAAGGCCCGATTAATTCGTCAATCGGGGTAAAATAATTTGTTTTGCGACATAACTGTGAAATGACAAACTCATGGTAGTAACATAACAAATTGATCGAGCACTATTACAAAGTTTCAACTGGTGTTGACAAAAACAAACTTGCGCATGACTGATTTATTTGCGTGACGACTCTACACAACCGTATTTGACAAATCCTCTTCGCGGTCAATGTAGAAATGACAAGTTAAAGTCGGCCATAACGAATTATATTACAAATTATTTGCTGAAAAACAAATCAATTTGTTGAGGCAAAATGCATGACAAATTTAGCTCCTGAAGACAGTTCGGGACACCCCGCACATAATCAGCGTCTTCGAATCACTCGCCGGTCGCCGTGATTTTGCTGCGAAGCAAGGCTTGGGTAGATCGTAAAAGGTAAACTTTTATACTAAAAAAATAAATTAAATGATTAATTAATGCATTTGATTGTAGTATATTACTGTGGAGATAACTATTGTATGAAATTCTATAATAGTGAAGTGTTTTTCACCGAAATATTAGTAAATTGAGTATGCATACCTGCATGCTCACGGCTACCTCGAGCGAAGTTCGTGCAGACTTCACTACCGGTACTACACTCCCGTCTCCACCTACCCGAAAGTACCGGTACGTGGAGTGTAGTGTACCGGTAGTGAAGTGGAGTGAAACCTGCACGAACTTCGCTCGAGGTAGCACACGGCGGGACGGGCATCCCATGCACAATGACAATACAATGTAGGCCTAAGCTTATAAAATGCGATTGACTCCAACAATGTCGAATGCGTGTACAATGTATACCGTACTGTGTGTGTCTTGCCTGGTCTTGACCGAGTGTCCTGTACTCACGTACGTGTAGACTATCTAGGCTAGTTTCACCAGTCTAGTAATACGAGGTAGGCCTAGGCCTTTTTAGGGCCTAACTTACATGTTTTATGTTAAACTTAGACAATCGTTATGTTTCGAAAAAAGTAGGCCTATTATGGGACTAGGCCTAAGTAAATGTAATATCATAGGCTAGGCCCTACTTGTTATCAGTCAATATTTGTACTCAAATTCAATAAGTAGCAATAAGGAGAGACCTGTCTGGACTGCAGACTGTTTGCTACACTCATGTCTCATGACAGTCAATAGTGTTGGCCCAGGCCTAACTTACTGACTACCATATGATTGCCAGGCCCTTTGACATGGCCTTGGCCTACATGTATCTACAAATTAATCCGACTTTGCACATTCCTATGCCCCACCGACGTCATTACGGGGGCAATTTACACATAAACTAGCATAGTTCGCTTAGATTTCGATTTGCGATGTTCACTGTCGCAAGCCACATGAACCCTACCAAAGATGGTAGGGTTTATGATTACAATTTTATAAAATTAATGCCTGAAGTAGTCTAAACAAGATCTGTACAGGAGTGTGTTTGTGGTTATAAGCTAGCTGATTTACAGGCTGAAGCTGTATCTTTCTTGTCAGTAAAATTATAAATCCAATCAGCCTGTCACTATAAACACCAATAAGTTAACATGTTCAACAACACCAGCATTAATCTAGTGAACAGGGGTCATGATGTTTTTCATATTTTCAGTTTCTTGCAGAGTTTCGCAGGATTCATGGTGAGGACCTAATCACACTGTTCAACCAAGGACTACAAAGACTGGCAGAACCCCTTTCTGGACTTCACAAAGATAGATGCAAATGAGCCAAGAAAGATGTGACAGTTTACTTCCCGGAAGCTAAGAAGGTATTCTGTTATTCAGATTTTTTTAATTTGTAACATCACAAATTAAAACCCCAAATTGTTATACAATGGAAAAATAATTTGTAACATTATTCTCTTATTATACAATGGATAATTATCTCTTCATTCCAGGGTGCCACACATGACAAAAGGAAACTGTAAATACACTTTAAGAATTGAAGTTCGAACCCCTTCAGGCAACCAACTTTATGCTGACAAAGGCATGCAACCATTTTACACTCGCACTTGGCCTAGTCACTTGATGTAAAATGGATGTGTAATATCAATGTCCAACAATTCATGAGTTTGTCTCTTATGCCTGCCTAAAAGTGTTTAACTCCTGTCCATTTGTGGTCATTTTTTAAGCCGACATTCTGAGATAATTCTTCATTGAATTTGTTTTTTTTTCTTTTCTATCTTTCAATAATTTGAGCATTAATAGACAGCTGTTAGTTATGAAGCATGTTGGTATTTAAATTTAGAATCGTTGGCAGGGCCAGAATTTGGTGCGAATTGATTCGCTGATAGGTTCTTGTAGACAACTTTATGTGTGAATCAAACTTGATTCTTGCAAGCTGGTATCATGAGAATGAAGGCAGGAAGCTATTCATTAGTTTTGAGCAAAATTACAGCTCAGAACTTCAGTCCCTTCAATTCATTCATGATCTTAAGATTGCGGTGGTAACGTGGTGGTATAATCAATGTTGGATTCCAACTTGCAGAATACAAGCTTCTGTTTTGATTTAAAAACATGGTGCATTTTTAAATTATTGACATTTCTTAATCTGATTCCAGAAATTGCCATACAGATTCTACCAACCTTTTTCAAGGAAGACCTGGTGATATATTCATCTCAAGTGACAAGGTATGGTACCGCATAACCAGTTAGAAGTAATTTTACAACATTGACATAGACTAGATTATAAGTTTCATAAAGCCAAAACCTAAGAATCATATTTTAGCATTCTTTTGCACTCCGCTCTACAAATTTAGGCTGCTGAGCCAACTGGTGGGTTGTGTTTATGACAAAGTACACTGGTATTATGTGATCAGGTACTTAAGATTTACATGCATGCTATGTGTGATGTGTGATAACACAACATTCCAGTCAGCCCACTAGCATGCAGTTGCAAATTACAGCACCAAACAAAGCTGAATACATTCTGAGTGGTGGAATTTTGTTAGTTTTGCATTCTATCAGAGTGATTTATTTGCCAAAAATATTGTTACATCTTATTAATGTTATTTGAATAATAATTGAAAGAGAAATATTTCAATCCAAGTAGGGTGAAAAATATTGTGTGTTGCTTGCTAAGAAATCTTATCGTTTTTGACTCCGCCTGCCCATCCATTGTCCCATAATGGTGGGCCAAGTTTCTTCAAAAAACAAACATATTTCTTGTTGAGAAGCTAAACCACATGCATTGAATAAGAAACCCTTGTTATTGTTTTTCATTGACAGGTTGATACGAAGCCCATGTACATACGTGTATCCTGCAATCAAGAGGAATCATATGAGCTTGTTCTGGAGGAGCAAAGAGTCTGTCAAGTCCAGGATAAAGTGCATGCATTGGCTTGTTAAGTAGCTGGTTTTTATTTTTCATTCAGCCTATGGCTGTGAGCCATCAGTCATGAAAATTCGTGAGTTTTGCCAACTTGGAATTCTTCAGGTGAAAGATGCATGTTGATAAATGATCCTGTTGATAAATCTGTTATCAACCTTCTGAACATGTTGAAGAAGAAAGTGCCCTCCAAACAAGGGAAGTAACTGAAGTCCGGCTGAAGTCATGGAACAGCTGTTTTTAAGTTACAGAGCATGTCCTTTAGGTTAAAATTGTTACAAGTTTAAAGATTGTAAGTACATGTATGTACAGTTGTATTGATAAATTGTGATTTTTTGAAAGAGATTTGAAAAAGAAAGTTTAAAGTCACATTCAGAGCACAGTAGATGGAGATGGCTCACACACTTGATGAAGCATATTCTATGGAAGCTCAAAAGTGCCACCGAGATGTTGAGAAGTCGACATCATGGTAGCAAAAGATCAAATGACGAGATCCTGGATCTCATCATGTCCACATCTTTCAGAAGAGATGATCAGCAGACAAGATCCCAGATCTCATCATGTCGACATCTTTTAGAAGAGATGATCAGATGACATGATCATGAATCGAAGATCTTGTCATCTGATCATCTCTTCTAAAGGATTTCGACATGACGAGATCGGGATCTTGTCATCTGTTCATCTCTCCTACAAGATGTCGACATGACGAGATCCGGGACCTTGTTATCTGATCATCTCTTCTACAAGATGTTGACATGACGAGATCTATCTCGTCATGTCTACATCCAGTGGAAGAGATGATTAGGTGTCATGATCTCGTAACTCGTCATATCTACATCTTGTAGGAGAGATGATCAGATGACAAGATCCGGATCTCGTCATGTCGACATCCTTTAGATGTCGACATGTCAACATGATGAGAACCTGGATCTTGTCATCTGATCATCTCTTCTAAAAGATGTCGACATGATGAGATCAGGGATCTCGTCATCTGATCTTTTGCTATCATGATGTCGACTTCCCAAGATAATTATCACATCTCGGTGCCACTTTTAAGCTTCCATAATATTCACACTTCATCTACTCACAGGAAAATCTGAATATCTCAAGAGCTCCATTCCTGAGAAAACATAGTGCAAGGTCTTGTATCTTCTTTAGAATATGTGGGAACTTCTGTACACATAATCAATGTTGACTCTCAAATCTCCTGTACAGAGAATCCTTGTACAATTGCCGAGGTTGGCCTGATGGACGATGCCAAAGTGTAGCTTGCGAGCTTTTGAATATATTGTGAGGTAGCCTCACCAACTGCATAAGGATTCTCTCATATCAACCTGTATCGGTTCAAGAAATGCCTTGTTTATGTTATTGCAACAGCTGAATGCAAAATTGTTTTTGAAAATATGCTTGTAACAAAAGAAAAGAAAAAATAGTATTGTGAACGAGTCAAACAAAAGGACAATATTTTAAAACTTGATTGGACATTAGTTTTGGTCTCGACGTAAATGTGTTTTCTACAATGTGCAGTAGTTGTACATACCTGCCAACTATTCAGATTTTTGAGCTTTCAAACTAAAAATTCTGGATAGTTCAGATTTTTGAAATTCTTCATGATGGTTAATTCAATCTTAAAGTTCAAAGATTTTATATATAAATTAATTGGAAAAAATCACCCATCTTTTCAATTTGGTGATTTTATACTATCAATGTTGGCAGTTTTGGACTGGCATTGTGTATAGCTAAAATGTTTTGCTCTCTGAATGTGAAATGGGAAGTGGCAAGTGGGCTCTCAATTTCTTGAGTAAATCATGGAAAAAAGTGAGAACCCTCTTTCAAGGAAGGAAGAACAAAAACAGTAAATACAGTTCCAAAAAGACTGAAACACTAAAGAGGAATTTTCATTCTTTAATGGCTTTGGATCAGGGAAATTTCTTTTTTTTTTAAAGTTGTCCAACATTTTATTGTTCTTTTGGAATGATTTTCAACTCTTAATGGAAAGTATTTTGATTCGTCAGGTTTGTAATAAATCATCAAATTTGTTTTTTTTGACAAAAATCAAATGGTTTTGTCAAGCAAAAACAACAAATTTGATATTTTGATATTATTGAATTTGATGCAATTGTTGCATGGTACTGGTAACTGCATTTGATGTCAGGAAGTTAATGCCAGGGGCATATGCAGGATTTTTTTTTGGGGGGGGTGGAGAAGTTTTGGAAAGTGGACTTTTGCTAAATTTTCCTGAAATATACATTTATTTTTAATCATCGACCAAAAAAAGCTAAGGGGGGCGGCAATTTGACAACCCAATTTTCTTTTTCAAACGTAAAAAAAGGGCGATTTATTAAACGCAGATGCACAAAAGTAGACCTTTCGCATTTTGCGAACGCAAACCCGCACCCCCTGCAATGCATATGCCCCAGGTTAATGCAAAGTATTTTTACATTTTTAGTGAGTTTAATGTAGGCCCTAATTGTTCCAACTGAATTTGTTGCAATTGTTATACAGTAGTGGTAACTGAAAAGAATTTGTTGTCAGGACGAAGATTGCTTGTTGCTCTTAAGAATATATCAAGGAGTTCCAGCTAATCTCCTTCGCAGCCTGCTTACTGTGACAGCAGTAGTCTCAGTATGAGACTGCGAAGGAGATTTGCTAAAACTCTATCTTTATTTAAATGCAGAGTATTTTGACATTGCTAGAGAATTTAATGTAGGCCCTAATTGTAACTGAATTTGTTGCGATTGTTATACAGTAGTGGTAACTAATAAAAATAATTTGTTGTTGGAATGAAGATTGTTTGTTGCTCTTAAGGATATATAGGAGTTTTGGTTTATCTCCTTTGCAGCCTGCTTGAAAATCATACTGTGACGGCAGAAATCTCAATCAGGCTGCTAAGGAGAAAAGCCAAAACTTCTCTATATCCCTAATGCAGAGTATATTGACATTGTAGTGAATTTGATGTACATGTAGGCTAGGTTTGTAACCGAATTTGTTGCAATGGTTATAACGAATTTTTTGTCAGGATGAAGATTGTTGCTCTTATAGGAGTTATAGCTAATCTCCTTCGCAGTCTGCTTGACACTCATACTGTGATAGCAGAATTATCAGTCAGACTGCAAAGGAGATTAACATCCTTAATGCAGAGTATTTTGACTTTGCAGTGAATTTTAGTAAATATTTTATAAAATGTTACTTGCTGGCAAGTGTTGACTGGATTTGATGTATTTTTAATTTGTCTCCTCAGGAATTTCGAGGTTCTATTAAAACTTACAAAAATATTAACTATATCTGTATTTGTTTGTTTATCACAGGTGTGCTTTCTGACTATTACATGACAAATTAACGTCAAAATGCATTACAAATTGATGATGTAAAAAACAAAATTAAAAAATGAGAATGAGGAATTAAAATGTTGCAATGACAAACTTTGAAAAAGGTTTGTCAAATTAGACCACTTTTCATGACAAATTAAAATTCGTCATGTTATGGTGCATGACAAATCTATAATGACAAATCTTTGGCATGACAAATTTATTAATTTGTTAAATTAAACCACAGTAATGACGAATTTATATTTGTCAATTGACAAAGTTATCTTTTCAGTGTACTGTGGTTTTCATGGCATCCAAGTTGGAAGTTTGAAAAAAATGTTGTGTAATTTGTTGTTCATGGTATGGACAATTTTTATAGAATTTTAGATAATCAGGTAGGACATTGGACGATAGTTGGAAACAAGTTGACTATCAGATTTTTTGAACAGTGGGATGACTTTGGAGATTTTCTCTTTATTAGGGACCCGTCCAGTGCTAATAAGAGAGATATTAAAGATAATTATGTACCAATGGCGAAGGCTGTAATTTTAGTAGAAAGTAATTCGGCTAAATCTTTTTAAAATTATACGTAGGAGAACAATAAAATAGATTACAAAATGGGGACTTTGTATATATAATGATGAAGCCATATCTTTATTTATTATCCCCTGGAAAGTTTACCATCTCAGGCCCGCCCCCCTCCCACTCCGGGGTCGGAGGAACTGCATGTGCGTTATCAAAATGTCTGGTAAAGGAGTAAAAAAGGGATGTATTTGACTTTTCATCCGGAGATTTCTTTAAAAAGGGATGTTTTTTTCCCACTCTCTTATTGGACACCTGATAAATTTAAAAATCTTTCCTAAGGTCTCAGGTATGTAGGGTTTCCACAAATTGGAGGACAAACAATAAAAACCTGTTCATCACATTGGTGGATCCATGCTGGGGGACCCGAGGGACCGCCCCCCCCCCTCCCGGCGGAGCAAAAAGAAAAAAAAAAAGAGGAAAAGAAGGGAAAAGGTAAGAGGAGGAAGACGAACGAATAAATTAAGACGAGGGGAAGACTTGGAGAATAATTTTAAAAATCTTCCATGTCACTTTATAAAATTTTCGCTCGTGCTTCGCGCTCGAATTGCCTTTTAGGTGATTTACATATCTTGCCCAATATGGAGCTTAAATAACCAAATTTTAAACAAAACATATTACAGCTCGGAAATCGAACTTTCATTATTTTGTTTGATTCGAATTGAATTTTAAAAAGTGCTCTGTAAAAAAATTCTGGTTTATGGTCTGAATATTGCAATTTTCTGCTCGCGCTGCGCACTCGCAAAATTCACTTTGTCAGGTACCTATTTTCTTGTTTTCCATAAAGTTATCAAAATATCCCTATTCAAGTCACATTGTCAAAACGTATCAGCTATAGCACTGCACGCTCGCATTTTTATTGGTGAGTTATGTACATGTATATATCTATATGTTTTAAAACAAACATTATACAAAATGTCAATTTCATGACAATTTATCAAAATTTTCGGCTTGCGATTTGCGCTCGCATTGATTGTTGAAAATAACTCATGCATCTTATTCATAATTACAAAAGTGCTTTTAATGTCCAGTTTTCAAGCCATATTATTAACAGATTTCGTGCTCTCAATAGGCTTATTAGATTTATAAATAAGATATTAATTTTACAATCAAACTGTCCTTTTTTTCAGAATGGAATATCGATAAGTTTCATCTCGCGCTTAGGAAGGGAAATAGGAAGATAGTCATTATTTTCATTTGATGAAACAATGTTCTTAGAATGTCCCAGTCCTATGTCACTCAAAGGAATGACATTGAAACATATCAACTTTTTTTTAACTGATCCATATCCACCTCAAAGTGCATGAAATACAGAGCTTAAATTGACCCTTTTCAGATCGGAATATCAAATATTTTAAGCTCGCGCTTCGCTCTCGCTTTATTGGATTTTCATGATGACAAAAGTTAGGCCTATTTAGAATGCCCAGTTTCTAGATCGCGCATGTTTTTTCAGATATACGCAGCTTGTTCTTTATTTATATCATTATCCAATATATCAAAAATTTTCTGCTCGCGCTTTGCGCTCCCATGATTAATGTACATGTATAAACATTTCCAATTACTCATCATTTTCATGATTTACGAAAGAATTGATTGTCCCATTTTTAGGTATAAATATCGAATTTTTCCGCTCGCGCCCCAATTGTTTAGTTATATACTTACTTTATCACAATTACAAAAAGTGCTTAGGATTTTCATTCTTCAGGTAAAAATATCAAAATTTTAAGTTCGCGCTTCGCACTCGAATTGTTTAATTGTTGAAGCAAGGTTTCCAACATCTGCAAAGTTATTAGTTCGTCCTTTTCGGGTCAGATCAAAATGTATATTAATAATTTCTATTATTTAGAATACCATGGTTTAGGATCACAAACATTTCCAAGAATATTTAAATTTTAGGACTTACTAAAAATAATAAAAATAGCCCGCGCTCGCAATATGAATGAGGCTTATGAGATTATTATACATTTATGTTGATTGATAAGAATAAAGCTTAGAAGTGACTATGGTGACTACTAGGACTACCCCTTAAAAAAACTTCGAGTGGCCGAAAAAATCCCCCCCCCCTATTGGCAAAGACTGGATCTGCCCCTATACATCAGACTATGGAAAGTTATTGTTTTCATGGTTTTGCCACTGTTTTGTCCTTCATCATGACATCATGCACGGATCGAACCTCTAAGTGTAATGACGTCAGATTACCGTGATGGGATGAAGGGCGGGGGGCCAGGGGGGGGGGGGGTGTCTGTCCTGAGATATGGGGTCGGAATAAGAGCTTACCTGATCAAGGGGGTACATTGAACAGTGTTCCGGATGGGGGGGGGGGTATCCAAGGTATGCAGGAAAAGCCCACGAAAGAGGGGTTCAAAAATTTTGGCAGACATGAGATATAGGGGGTGCTTGCAAAGGAGGGAACGAGCACACATTGTAAGCGTACCCTATATAACAATGATTGGGGGTCCGAGGTTGGGATCTCAGGTTCATATTATGATAGATATATCCTAACTTTGTGACGTTGATAGGGCAAATTTTTATTGAAATTATTGACAGATTATAATGGTACACCAATACAATTTTTCAATTAGGCCGCATCACTGGCGTAAATCCCGGGGGGGGGGGGGTTTGGCCTGTACAAACACCCCCACTTTTTACGAAAGAAATGAAAAAAAATCACAAGAGATAATTGTTTTATTGGTGAAAATTCTTCCTGAAATACCGCTTAACATATAAAACAATATTATTGAATCATAAAATACAAATAAAGAGCCAGTTCCATTTCCAAACGAATTACTTATGTAATGGTATTTTCGTAATGGTATTTTCACTTTCACTTCCTTTGTTGTTCTTTATTTACTGAGATATCTTGTATTCTTTTCTCCCTTCTTTCTTAGCACTTTGAAACTTATGTATAAAGCACTTTATAAATGTTATTATTATTTTGTTAATGAAATATGTATGGTCCTAGTTAATTCCTACAAAGAAACCTTAGAATGCACTACTTCAGGTCTAAATTATCCACATTTTCAGCTCGCGCTTCGCGCTCGAGAGAGATGCGTTTGATAATCATGAGTGCAATGACTGCAAAAAGTGTTTCATGTGTTCAGATGTAATTCTAATAAAATCAGCAAGCGCATGGCCACAATCGCATTAGATGACTATGGTGAGATATGCATACTCTTAATGGATTCCTAAAATATATTCTTTGAAATCTTGCTGTTCGGGGTCAAATATTCAGCTCGTGCGTCGCGCTCGCATTGTTTAGTGAGACAGGTACCTATCATGATTACACAAATTTGATTATAATGTCCCTTTTTAGGCCTGAATAAAAAGAAATTTCTGCTCGCACTTCGTGCTCGCATTATTTGATAAGTGAGATGCATATCCGTTTAATGACATTGTCCTTAAAATGTCTCTTTTAGGTCAGTATAACTGGCAATTGAGCGCGCTCACTGGTGATTAAAAAAAATTGCTGGTGCCCCCCCCATGCCGTGACCCAAGGTACGCCACTGGTGGACAGATCATGACAATTCCTTGCATATCTAAAAACATGATTTAAAAAAAAAGATATTTCAGTCATCCCCCCTCCCCAGGCTCATCAACACGGATTTACGCCAGCGGGACGCATGATCTTCTGTCACTCAACAACTGTGCTCCCGAGATGATAGATTATTTTGTGTGAGTCTTGCCCATATTGAATCAAGCGCACTCATAGGACTTAAATGATTTTTTTTCTTCATGCACCAACCAAAATGTAATTCTAGACAGGTGCCAACTTGCAAGCAATGAGGTTGCAAACTGTCATGTCAGGCTTGCCTCAGCCAAAGTCAAGATGAGCTTTGAGTAGGATTATCGAGCTATGATCTGGGTCTGAAGTCGAAGTGAGCCGATTTTTTTTTCTTGTATCTAGTCGGGATATGGATCGTCAATGTCTAGTGGATATATTTTACAAACCATATCAATTTGTTTGCGCTCCTTTTTTGCAGTGCGTAGCGTGTTAAATTATTTCCCTATGGAGAATAATAGAAAAATACGCCTTTTTTGACGGATTTGCTAAGATATCTCCCAAACGCGTCAACAAGGTGATCTATCAAAACAGAATAGAATAGAGCAGATTCTCACCTTGAATATGATATGATTTTCATTTAATTTTAGTCAAATTAAGTTCTGTCACTTTTGAGGTTTTTGGAACCTTTCTTGATGATTTTGGAAATCCATTTGTACATGAGCCAATGGGCAAGTGCGGGAAACGAAACGTTTGGTGCGACTTCACATTGTTGTAAAAAAATATATACGTCACAATAGACCCTATCAAAAAAAGACATTTTGCAGAAAATGCTGTAGATTGCGAATACCTAAGAATTATTTTGATTGGATAAAAAAACCTCTGTCACTTTTCACATTTGCAAAAGCTTTTGCAATAATTGGTCACTATAGTTTGGCGGGTTCAGCCGATGGCTTTGTGTGTACACAGTACACACGCATAGCTAGGCAACGCAGCGCGTGAAGAATTTTGCACGTTTTCATTATTCGTACAGCGACGACTTGAGTGTATGTTGGATAGGACCGTACCATTTTTGACCGGGGGGTGTGCCAATGAATGCAAGTGATCAAGAAGAGTTACAAAACTGAAGGGAGTGAGAAAACAAGGAAAGTGACAGGGAAATTTATGAAAACAAGTAATGCGAGGAAAAATGACAAGAAAAGGAGAGAAAGGAGAAGAAGTGAAAACACGCAGCTGAGTGCGCTCACGATATGTAAGTTGAACACCCCTGCACCGCAATGTAGCAGCCCGCCACTATACACGTAGATTGCCTGCACGATGCGAAGACAGGGGCGCGTATTAGTGACTGTGCGTTAAACGTCCCATTTCTATGCCTTATAAAAGGAGCGTTTTTTGTACACAACAAATTGATATGTGATATCCTCCCATAGAGATACATCTCTACCACCTCGTAAATACATGTATATTGATATCATAGAGATACATGTATATACCCCTTAATTAGTATATCTCTATGATTGATATCCACCTCTAGATATTGTCGATCCATATATTATTCATGTCTTATGAAAATATATATCTACATTTTTTCTTATTTATCCGTTTAAGTATCGTATAAATAATATTATTATTTTATTATATATTATTGAGCATAGTCTACTTAATTGTTATTTTCCCTTTTTGGAAAGAGAAAACACTATTTTGCATAGAGATGTGTTACTAAATTGGCAGCATAAGCCATATGATGCAAGCCAAAGCCATACTCATACTCCTGAGCTGAGAATTATAACGAGACTACATTATTGGTACCGTAAATCGTAAATTAGCTTCCGATTATGATTTTAGCTAGCTCAATGTATTATTGATTTGACATGTATTATACTAGTTATTAGTTTAGAATTTGGTGGTCGAGTACTTTTTGTTGCCTGTGTTTGGCCTCCGCGGGCCGCAACGTGTGTGATCTAGTTATGTTGTCCCACATGTTTAAATCCGAGTGAGCTGTGATTAATGTGTGAGTGTGAGCATGGTAATAGTACATAGACAGCTGGCAGCCGTCTGTTTCGAGGAGTTTTTTAACATTTCTTTTTTATTTCTCCTCGTACATAGACGGCTCGCTATCGTGCAGCCACCATTAGATTAGGGGACTTGCAATGCAAAATCCCCCCGTCGGGGCTTTTCAATTTTTGTCATAAAAATTTCGAAAATTATATAGTGACCAGAGTGCAAAATTATATTCCCTCTTGGCATCAATTGCCAAAAAACAGAGAAAAATGAAGTTAAAAGGAACAAAAACAGTGACTTACCTCGGCTGTCGCCCAAATTCACTTCCCTGTTTTATCCGTTCTTAAGTATATAAACATACATGACATATGGCCATTGATTGAGTCCCCTGTACAGATCGCCCTAGAACTTCGGTCTATGTATTTAGTGAGTGAAGCCAACGAAGTTCAGCTGAACAACCAACAAAACAGAGACCGAAGCTTTTGGTCTAGGTAATACATAGACCAAAAGCTTCAGTCTCTGTTTTGTTGGTTCAGCTGAACTTCGTTGGCTTCACTCACCAAATACATAGACCGAAGTTCTAGGGCGATCTGTACAGGGGACTCAATGGCCATATGTTTATGTACTTAAGATCGGATAAAACGGGGAAGTGAATTTGCGCGACAGCCGAGGTAAGTCACTGTTTTTGTTCCTTTTAACTTCATTTTTCTCCGTTTTTTGGCAATTGATGCCAAGAGGGAATATAAATTTGCACTCTGGTCACTATAATTTTCGAAATTTTTATTCATTAAAGACAAAAATTGAAAAGCCCCGACGGGGGGATTTTGCATTGCAAGTCCCCTAATGGTGGCTGCACGATAGCGAGCCGTCTGTGTACGAGGAGAAATAAAAAAAATGTTAAAAAACTCCTCGAAACAGACGGCTGCCAGCTGTCTAGGTAATACAGAGTTGCCAACCTGAACATGAACATTTCAGTATTTTCAAGGCTGAAAATCAGTATTTTGGTGAGGAAATTAGTATTTTCACAGGAATACCATAGGACAACACATAAACTGAAACTTAAGAAATCAGTATTTTGCAAGAAACCAGGCATCAGTATTCTTCTCTATTTTCAGTACTAAATACGGAAAATCAGTACTACTTGGCAGCTCTGGTAATAATTTAGGGAGCTACCTGGGTCACTTGTTCACTGCTACCACCCTGCCTGTGGTGAATCTACAGGTAGTCTATGGTATGCCAATGCTGTACATAGCACACACTTTAAAAAATCATTAAAATATCACTTTTGTGACCAAAATTACTAAATTCCATACAGTTGCAATTTATTTTTCATTAATAAATTGGGAATAATTTTTGTATTCACCAGAGCGCTCAAAAACTTGAATTTTAGGCATAATTTTGTGTACGCCCTCTATTGGTGGAAAGTTAATATGGCAAGAAAATTTTCAGTTTTCAATCTCTAATTTTAATTAAGAAAAAATAATTTAAAGAATTGAATTTATATTAAGAGCCAAGTTATATGATGAATAGCTGTAATGAAAACTGACAGTGTAAGAAAATCAAGCATTTGTCCCATAAAAAAAAAGAAAATAAGCCAAACATTGCCACCCTTATTTTGTCACACATTGAGATGTAACTGAGAACAAGGTTATATCATAACCTTGTTCATTGAATGAGTGCCATGGGTTAGGTAATAATGTGTGCATGTTAATTGCTATTTGCTAGTGTGTTGAATTAATTGAAAAGAAGAAAAATATTTAAATTTAGAATGATGAACTAGGTCCTGAGTTTTGAAAAAAAAACACAGCAATATATTAACAAAAAACTCTCAACTCATTCAATGAATGAACAGGGTTATCAATTATATGTTGACCTGGTTTTCAGTTACATCTCCATTTGTTGCAAAATAAGGCCCTTACCTCGGGCGAAGTTCGTGCAGGCTCCACTCCACTTCATTATCTAGTCTTGAGGACGCAATGATGATGACTTTAAAATCCTGTCATATACTTCTTCATCATTGACGTCTTGAACAGGCCTTCATAGACTTGTAAGGGAAATCCATCTTTGTTTACTCCGTTCTCTTACAAGTCTATGAAGGCCTGTTCAAGACGTCAATGATGAAGAAGTATATGACAGGATTTTATTTTTTTTAATTTTCATTTAATATTTTATTAATTTCTACACCTTCCTATGCCTAATGCGTAGGAAGGTTTTAAAACATATTAAATAAAAATGTAAAAAAAATGAAGGTTTCTTACCTAACTTAGTCTAACTGATGCACATGTAAACAATGGAAATAAAATAGTGTTGACCCTTGAACCGCTTATGTATGACGTACTTCCGGCTAACGATGCCATTTTGAATAACCATTTATAGATGAAAATTATTATTTTACAAATATTAAAATTTATTATGTAATTATAAATAATTTTTAGTATTAAAGCAAGTCTGATGCTATAGCATTGTATGTTAGCATGCCTCACCGCTGTATTCAGTGCAGGTGTGAATGCAGTTGGAAAAAAACTATGTCCATCAAAAAGGACGAAAATGGTGGTCCAGTGTATAGGAGAGTCACAACCTATGCATAATAAAACCAATACACTATTCGTCAGAGTAGGGTGTTCACCCGGTGTATTGCTGCGGCCTGAAATTCAGACAAATACGATGGTTATGCCAGAGGTGATATAATCCAATCAGAGATATTGAATAAGGAAAGTCCTGTCTAATTGCGTCCAATGCATTATATATCCATCATTGTATTTCATTATTCCTGTCTAATTGGTCCATCTCTATATTATATAGGCTATACTATGTGGGCTAGTGGCTAAAATAGGCATTTTAAAGTCTTTATTCTGACCTAGACTGTTTGAGCCTTTGTGAGGAGCAATTGAAACATGTCACATTGATAGATAATCAACTTGGCTGCCAGAAAATGTGAAGATGTCGCTACGTGTAACTACATTGCTCACTCAAAATATAGGAAGAAAATTTGAGGCCAACTCACCTATTGAATTTTTTTACACATGTCTATGTACAGCACAAATCTATTGCCAGTACCTGCCCTACATTAAGATCTACTCGCACTTGTCAAGAACTGTTTTTTGGGGATTTGCTTCTCCCTTCCCCCCAAAAAATGACATAACTAAAAAAAAGAATTAAAATTAAGTATACTTTTAGACTCTAGATTAAATTCTCCAATGTGCGGCTGAGTGCCAGTTTGCGGCAGGTTCTGCACACTTGATAGTATTCCACTGAACTCTCCTAAATTAAAGACTATACATGCACCATACATTCACACTAGCTCACTTCCACACAAAAAAATCATCCAGTGGCATGGTCAGACAAAATCTCAGAACAAAAAGTGAAATTTTCTGACCTAAATCTCGCGTCAAAAATGTCACACTCACTATTTCTTAACATTTCAGTTAAGAAATAAGGGGTCTAAAAAAGTGGATTTTTCATGGTTTTCCCAATGTTTGTGGATTTTTGAAAAATGGCCCTTTCGCAAGCCAATGTCAGCCGCCTTTTTTCTTGGAAGTCAACGTTATGAACGGCAAAAAAAAAGATGAAAATTACGACAACAACACTGCAAAATGTAGTCCCCTGTGTACAGCTGCTGCTTGTGCGCTTGCCATTTTAACATGTTTTTGCAATGGAACTGCGCACATAGCAGCATTCGCGCGATGTTCAGAGGCGAACTGCAGCTGCCTCACAGGAGCGCCATAGGAAATGTACATCATGCCGCACACTCTGGGCAGGGCTGCCACAGACTGGGGAATGCTATCCTGGTCTGAAGCCGTGGTCACTCTTGACCATTGGTCAATTTTCAAGATAACTAAGGGAAATACCATCAATACTTTTACATGATACGTGTATGTAAAAAGTATGGATTAAAATAGTTCGTGCAAAATAGTTATAGGGTGGAAAAAAACCCTTTGAGTTGCCGTACTCTGGCGCAGTTATTTTAGATGATTTATCAGTGTTGGTTCAATGTTGGTGTTAGTGTTATGGGCATTAAAAGGCTGCTAAAACAAACTCAAACACTGAGCTGGGTTCAGAAAAACAATTCCACTTGCATTATTGATAGCTCATGTCCCGTTGTGCACTGCAAGTAATCTTGACATTATGTAAGAAGTTGCTTCTAGATGACAAAAGTGAAATAGGGGAGAAATCAATAAATTGCAGTTAAATCTCATCTTACAGAATATAATGGCTAAAATTACCTTAAGAATAAAAAAGATTGAATATTATTGTTCATTAAAATTGATATGGCTCTATGATTTGCAGTCATCTGACATGTAAGGAACAAATTTTGACAAAAAGGGTATTACTGACTCATCCCTAGTTCATAATTCTGAATTCTCTTTTTTTTTAGACCCAGAAACATTGAACATTAGAAGAAGGCTATGGATACACCGAAAGGAGATGGTGGTAGCACACCGGGCAGTGCTAGTAAGATTGCCACAATGATCTACATATGTGGTGGTAAGTAATGAATTTAGACCTAAATAACAGCATATTCAATGAAACCTTTTGCCTAGTTCAGACATTTTTCAATTAACAGCCTTTCCCAATTAATTCACAGACAGTAGTGGTGTAGTACATGGTGTGAGGAGGAATTTCATTAGGTCTTAATGTACATGTAACTGTCATGATGAATAAATGGATCTAATCCTATGGCACAAGAGATCGGGAAAGGACAGTCGACCATCTCATGCAGGGATGAATAATACAAATAATGAACTTTGCTTGGTCTTTTGAGATGTATGTTTTGAGAAGTCTGTATTTTCAATTTATTCTTCATCCTTTCTGGATCTTAGGTAATTGTTAGGGTCAGATCTAGTTTGTAAATCCATTTATTTATGTTTATTGATCTTGATTTTAAGGAAACAATGTAATTACAGTGTAAACCCTATATATTTGCTAAATGTCTGTGTAAGGCGAATCATTTCTTATTGGTACAACTCTATGCAGCATCTCTGTGAATTGAGAGAGGTTGAGAAATGGTGGTAGTGATAAAAGATTTATAGAACAGATGGTTATTTCTGTCTCTAATGACATTTGCTTTATAAAAGTTAACAATTTGAATGCCACAAGAGTTCAAGCTTCGTTGGATTTGTGTGCTAATTCACAACTTATGCATGCTAGTTTTGTCTTTTGATTCGATTGGATGGATTTTTAGCCTAAAAGTTTAAAAGCAATATATTAAGATATAACACATGAACATTTCAAATTATATTTCTTTGGGTAGGATGAACATTTTTAAATGCATCATAAAAAATAACACTGATTTTAATTTTTCTGTAGTGTTTAGATTCATAATTTTGAAATTATTTGAAGTCAGGCAAAACAATCAGAATCAATTATTGAAGTCAGATTTTTTTCCCCAATGCAATCAAATCTGCTTGTTTTCTTTGATACAGAATGCCATCAAGAGAACGAGATTCGAGCGAGAGATCCTATCCGATGCAGGGAATGTGGCTATCGTATCATGTACAAAAAACGCACCAAAAGAAGTATCCTTTTTAGAGAATATCTTAAGCATTTTTTTTCAGTATGAAGTAAAAATGGGAAAAGTGGGTTTGGAGGGGGGGGGGGGGGGGGATGGGGTGGTTGGGTTCATGTATATAACAATGTTGATTAATTCATGGGATTAACCACTTGTAAAATCCCCCCCCAAAAAAAAAAAGTATGTGAAAAAATATTGATTACCAAAAGTTTTGTATTAATTACTCAGGATGAAAGATCAATCATGAAAGGTAAGAAGCATAATTTTTGAAGGGGAATCACTTTCCATGTTGCATGACATTGTTATCCTTAATTCATCTTTCTTTTTCAGTGGTGGTGTTTGATGCCAGATGACAACATCTCAGAAGATTTCTACTTTTTATGTAAATAATCACATCAGTTTTTTCATCAATGTTATGTACATTTATATATCAAGACGTGTGTTTCCATAGAGCAATACTCTTGATTTGCATTGTTGTAATTGTGAGGAGCTTTTATTTGAGTTTCTAAAGAAGTGTATCTTGCTGTATTCTCAGAATTCACGAGTCATTTTTCCCATCCTTTCTCTACAGTAAAGTTTATACTTTCATAACAATGATTTTATAAGACAAGAAATGACACCTTGACCTTGAAGACAAAAATAGCAACAATAAAAACACACCCCGTTTGATGAGATATGAACATCTAGTTTTGAGTCTTATGAGCTATTCTGAATTGAATGTTACATTTTTGGGGTGATCTATACAGTTTTTAATGGTGTTGTACAACTTGATTTAATTCTATATTCTTAAAGTGATCAGTAATAAATATTGTTCTTTGGTTTTCTTGTGTTAGTGCTCCCAATCCAAGACAGTGATTGCGCCAAGATACCATAAGACTGAGGAGAAAAGCAAGACAGTTACTATAAGCTGTGTTATTTAGCAGACAATATATCAATGTAATTTAATGTTGATATATTTCACATAAGTCATCTCTCTTTCATTGGGAGGTGTAACAAATACAGTGAGGTTCCAAGATCTTCGATGGAGTGAGACTTAAGTCTTACTCCTTTGTTGATGAGAACAAGACGAAGAAGAGGGGCCATAATAATGTTGTTACATGCAATTAACAATCACCAGATTATTATTGCAGGTCTAGAAAAACAGAAAAGAGAAAAGTAGAAGAAATTCAATGTAATTTTTATATCAGAATGTAATTTGACTCTCATTCTAAAGGCTGTACACAATAATCCAGGGGAGAATCCCCTATGAACAACTGTATACAAATTGAATTTGCATTGGCTTCAATCTATGTAAACACCATGATAGAATAAGAACATAATCAAAAACTACAACTGAAGTTTACTGAACAAAAAAGGAAAATGAGCAGTAAGTCAGTTGGGGACCATTTTATGAAAGTTGTTTAGCACTGACAAAGTTGTCATTATCCAACAATTGCCATAGACACATGTTTTCATGCAATTTCAACCAAGAAAAGTTGTCAGGTCCCACTATTGCAACCAATCAGATTACTAATTGTTATGGAATTTATGCCTCCCATATTTCTTGGAAATTTTATTTGTTATTATAGGGGATAACTCTCAAATGTCTGATATAAGTCCTTGGCAAGTTTTGTGCAATCAGGGTCCTGTAACACAAAGGTCAGTGGTTGATCGATATTTCAAAGAACAATTGATAGTATTCCATAGTCAGTCTACTTAGCAAAATGCACATGCAACGATGATCTTAATTGGTCATTTCATTTAGTGATTAATCGTTAACTATTATGTTCTGGTGCCCTGATCTTAGGATGTGCATTTGCGTCAATTTTTTTTTCTAGACGAATTTAGTATTTTTTCAATGATTTAAGTGACATTGGCGCCTCAGCAGCAGACCTGCATTTATGTTTTTATTGGGAATATTGAAAGTAATCTTACTAAGATATTCTCAGATATTCTGTATTGACTTGATTTGTGTGTAGGCTGTATTTGTGTATGTCGCTTGTAACAAGACTCAGTACATCTACTTTTTATTGCGCAGTGGATTAAAGAAGAATGAATACACTAAACAATCAAACAGAATTTATAAATGACCCTCACTAGGTAGTAAGTTGCATTGTTCTTTCTACAACCTAAGTTTAAGGAGAATAAAAGTTCCAGAATCAAAGTGGCCATCCGTGATAAACGTTGACTGTACTTTATATCCAGAAGACAAATAAATTGGTAACTTCATCAGATCTTTATTCACATCTTCAAACTGTGTTCACCCTTTACAATGCCCCCAGGTATAAAATAGGTACTGTGTAGGTAGCTTATTTGAATTGCATTTGTTTAGAACTTGTTTCATCTTTTGTGCATTATACCACATTTAGCATACTAGTGTTTGTTCCTCCAATTGAAAGAATATGATAAAGGTTGTCATATAACATTTTTTTTAAAATTTAAAGTGAATAAAGCAATTGACTTTGAGTCATGATTTGTAACATTTCATTGAAGAGAATGCACTAATTATCTGATATGTTGTAAAGTTAGAAAGAAAAAAAACCCATTTTGAAATGATAATCATGTGTATTGTACAGATGCCTTAAAATAATAAATTTGAAAGTACATGAATCATCATCATTTGCTTATTTTTTTTCTCTTGTCTATGTCGTATGCCTTATTATTCCTAACTCAGAGAGGGAGGGAGGGGGGGGGGGGGGGGGGAGAAAAAAGGGAAATGGAAAAAGTGTCAAGGGGTATGGCAGGTGCCTTCAGAGATGAAACAGAGCAATTGGGAGGAAGAGGAATAGAGAGGGTGGGAGGGGGGTAGAGAGAAATAGTGAAATAAGGAGTGTGGGGGATGTGCAGGTGGACTGACAGATGAAAGAGGGAGTGAAAGATCAGTTGATAGAGTGGGGTTTAGACTCCAGTGACCTGGGTTTGATCATCACTTGGTGTGCTAGTGCCCTTTGTTAAGGCATTTATCCTCAGTTCTAGGTCCCTCAGATAGGATCTTAAGCCTTCTGTCCTCTGGTTGCTTGCTTTCAAGAATTCATGCTTTCTTTGTGTTTGGGTAAATATCAATATCACGTGAAAGAGGGAGAGAAATATGAAGGGAGAAAAGAAAAAGTGTGGAGCTTGGCAGAGAGCTTTAGAGTGGCCAGTCAAATGTATTGCTGTACACACGCGTGGCAAAATTATTTGTAAACACCCCCCATAACAAGTTTTTCTCTGTGTGCAAAATACCCCCCTCAACAAGTTTTTTGCAGGCTTTATTTACACATTTTTGCCCCACAATAAGTTGTCGCCAGAATATGACCCCGAGGAAAAAGCTTGAGGGGGGTGGGAATACCTGAAATACATTTGACTAGTCTTAAAAAAAGCTTTGGAAAAGAATACCCTAAATACCTTTGACCCTGCGATTGACCTTTGACCAGTCTTTCAAAACTACCTCTTTGTAAAAAAAATCAGTGTTTTTGATACCCTTAACAAGTGCATGCGCTGCTCGCATCCGAGACTGAAAAAAAACGCCCCTTAAAATGCGTTTTCGGTGTACAGCAATATATTTGACTGTCTTGTCAGTACTTCAGAATGTTATCAGATATAACATAAGGATAGAGAAAACTTTATTGAAATAGAGTAAGATCCGAAATTATTTTGTATCAACTTTATTCCCCAAAAAAGGTAAGACCCCCCCCCCAAAAAAAACCACGTGAATCATTATCATAGAGCTATAGAATCATATCTCACAGCTAGCTGAATCAAGCTGAATTACATAGCGCCATCTCCTGGTCAAGATGAAATAGCTCTCGTAGTAGTACCGCAGCGCTGATCGTGGGTCGACCGGCCACGGATGTTTATTTTCTCGGGAAAAATTAGAGGAAACGTTGCAAAATATTGGAAAAAACTGAAGGATTTCTTCCATCACAGTGCAATTTCTTATGCGGTAATCATGCCGGACACTATCACTGTCGCCGAGTTCTTAGCGGAGACCACAGATGACATCAGTTCGCCGACGACGTCGAATTTTGTGGCTCGGATGGGGGCTTGCCGAAATGTCGTTTCCGCGTTGGAGGAGGTGTGTATCAATATGCGTGGCCTGGTTGATGAATATTCTGTGTCTGTATTTATTATGCTTTGAATATGGTGTCGCTTCGCTGTGTTGTTTGTAGTACATGTAACATAGTCTAGATTCATCCAGGGTGAGGCAATGAAATGTTAGATAATCGTTTTTAGCCTAAATGTAAATATTAATAACTCGAGAAATATATTTTGATAATGATATCCCAAGCCAAGGGCAGGCAGGGCTAGCCAGGACGGCAGGAGGCTCCTGCCGTCCTGGCCTGGGTAAGATACTATTACTAAGTTCCACATCCACATGCACCCCCACTAAAATTGAAAATAAAAACATGGAGAAGGTTCAGAATAATATATTAGCCCTAAGGCTAATATAGAATATATATGATGGAAATACATACCAAAATATGGCTTTATTCCGTCAAATTTCGAGCAGGATCTAGTGCGTGTAATTGTTCATGGATCTAGACATCGGTTTATTAAACTTAAAGGGTCTGTTAGTCAAGACTAGTTGAACTATTGGCTGATAATCGTAAAATAGGCCTACCCCTTCCGGTATCAGTGCTTCTTGCTAGCACAGCGGGAAAGGTCTTGACTGCAGATAAAACGAGGTGAGTCCGGGTCCCAACTAAGGTAAATAACAGTAAAAAAATGATAGAAAAATCTGAAGTGACCGAACTGGAAGTCTCGATAATCATTAATCTTTTGTTATTTTTTTTTTGGGGGGGGGGTGTGGGGGGTGCATATGGAACTCTTTCCGGCTCCTGGGGCCCTTTGCAGAAAGAGTTGCGTTTAAATGCAAGTCAAAAATACCCTTTAACGAATTCATGTGCGGACCACGTCCAAAGCTGAAAAAACACCCCTTTAAATGCTTTTTTGGGTCATGCGTGTGTATACATAGCAATATATTTGACCCCTCCCCCCGGGTATTGGTTAAAATTTCAAATATGACTATGAGTTTGTGCTCAAGGATTTCTCATGAAGGGGGAGGGCATACGAGTGGGATTCCCTACTGATTGTATCAAATCTATGTTTATCACGGTTTGCAGGCTATGAATTAAGCCAATCACAATCATGCCACGGTCATCATAGTCTCACAAATGTTGATTATTAATTTCTAGTCATCCGTGACCAAGTCTAATGGGCAATTCTATAAAATATGTACATCCGACCCTATGTATGTGAGACCATGAAATTTTCAGTCTCTGATTTCTGATTCTTTTGAGAAAAATGGGGGTCGGATTGTACAAAAAGGTTGATTACTTTATGGAACTGCCCTAATGCTAACAGTCAAAATTAACATAAAGAGCAAGTCTACAAAGAATAAAAAAATAAACAAGCATCTGCATTAAAATGTGATGTCAGCATTGAAATCCAGTTTACTTTCTTCTTAATGTTTGTTGTTTGTTGTTTGCTTTTTGGAATGGAAAAAAAGTTTGTCATGGTTAAGTCGTGGGAGAGGAGCAATTCCAAACAAACTCATTTTCCAAAAATTCATATTGGCTCTGTTTCAAATCTTGATTCAAATTTTTCGATCAAAACTCAAATGGAATTTCATAAATTTATACAAAAAGGGAACATTTTTAGCCAAATTTTTTTCTCACGCATCTTATAGGAGAATCCAAACCATACAAGAAATTCTATACATGGGACTACATATATTGTTTTTACTTAATTTTAATTTAATAGAAAACTGTTGCTTGTTTTACAAAATTTCATTTTGGATAATCTGAAGGTCATAATTTTACATCATATCAAACGAAAATTTTGAAATACAAGTTTATTTTACGTTGCCTGTGTGTGGATATTTCTGATGTCACTCTGTAACCGTCACTCTGTAACCGTCACTCTGTGACCAGGGATGGTATTCTGAGATCCATTTTATCTCAGATAAAATAAGATATTTTATCTCTGTTAAAATCAGTAAAATGAAATACCCTTAATATCTCTCCAAATTGGTATTCTGTGAACAATTTTATCTTCATTTTATCTAGCTGCAAGACAAACCTATTTTTAATCAATATCCAATTAGAAACATGCTTTTATAGCTCTCTCATATCACTCTACCAATGGAAATCCATTCCGCTAGGAGGTGTGGCAAAGAAGTGAGATTGCATCAATTTATTGACTTCAATACGCTTGCGCGTCTTTAAAGACATTTTTTTTTAACAAAAATGGAAATACTCTTTTTTTTTTCGAAGTCTATACTCTATATCGCATCTTTTCAAGCATCATTTCAAAGACAATATTAGTCAATAAAAGTCTTATGAAATGCTTCCTGATTGTACAGGAAGGCGTTTTCTTAATTTTCATGCAAACATTTGGAGTTTATTTACCTAGAAATCTTGACGAAATCAACGTCGTGGAGATAAAATAGCCCCTACCCTCTTTTTTTACCCCTTTCATAAACCCAACTATGCGGATAATAGCATAATTTGGTCGTAAAATCGGAGGAGGACCAGAGTTATCCGCATTATTTCGATGCGGCAATTATCCGCATAATAGTAGCATCGGGACCAGATTTTGACTTTATGAACGCATTTCCAAAGTAATGCTGATAATTGCAATGGTGCGGTCACAAGGTCACCCAATGCAACCCCATCGGAGGGGGCGTGTGCAGTTGCCATGACAATTATCCGCCTTTTTCAGGTCGAGCGCTCGTAAAAGTTTGTGAATGCAATCACTCTTAGGGGGATAATTGGAGGATGGGTTTATGAAAGGGGTATAAGTTTATTTTATTTTTTCTGCAGAGTAACTTGGGCGCAAGCACATCACCCGCGTTGCAATGGCCAGATACGCGATGGGTATGTCTACGCAGCCACTGCTCTGCTGCGTATCATCATAGATACGCAAGATAAAATTTATACGCAAGATGAAATTTTGAATTTTATCTAAGAGATAAAATGTCGTCTCAGAATACCAATTTCATTTTACGAGATAGAATAAAATATTTTAAAGATAAAATGACCTCAGAATACTGCCCCAGGTATAGGTTTACGTACACCGATTTTTTAATGTAATGCAGCATATTAAAGCTAGAACAACATAGAATACAATCAATAAATCAAAATTGTAAATATGTAATAGCAATTTTAACGTTCACAGAGTTTGAGCAATATACATGTTTTCTCCTCCAATGTGCATGTCCATTTTGCATCACTCCGTAACCATGTTTATGAATATTCATATCTCATTAATTCAGTGGATCAAAATAACAAATGTTATTATTTTGAAAAGTGGGTTTCACTTTCAGCAACTACTGTGGGGTACCATTTCTTTGCAAATAGCTATTCAAATATGGGTGATATCTTTGCATGAATGCAAAAAAGTAGGTTCTGAATGTCACTCCGTTACATTTAAACTGCCTAGAGGCAGTCTGCAATCGCCCTGTCTGTGTTGTGGCTATGCAAGTCAGTGATACTGTGCAACAAAATATTTGGTATTACTCCAGAAAGTCTAAAAAAATATCATTAAATACTACTGGTATTAATGTGTATTTCCTTAAAATTTAATCTTCTTATTTTTTATTAATTGGCCTATTCAGGGGTGTTTTTTTTTTAGTTCCCTATTTTGTTCTTATTCATCTTCAAAATGCATTTGGTATTCTGAGATCCTTTCGTAGATACTGAACTCGTAGATGAAGTGTCATATTTTATCTGAGATTACCGGTAACTTTTTATCTTGTGCATCTAAACATGATGTGGAGAGCAGTGCCTGCGTAGATATATCCTGGCGAAACTAACCATTGCAATGCAGATGACTACATGTATATCTGTATATTTGAATGCAAGCAGATGTGTGTTGATCGCATACGTGTATGAATATTTACGTCTGGGACCAACATTTTTAATATTGATTTTATAAAAGGAAGAGCAGATGATTAGCTTGCGCCCATGTTACTTGAAGAAAAAAAAACCTTGAAATAGGACGGGGGACTATTTATCTCTGTCGTCAATTCAGAAATATTTCTTGGTGAATTTGCTCCAAATGTTGAAATTAAAATAAAGAAAATTATGTTTTTACAGGCAGTTAAACGTCCAACATTCTCGTAGAATGATGAAATATTTCAAAATACTTTTGATGACTAAAAAAAAAACATAATTGCTTCTTTGCTCCACCTCCTGGTAGGAAAGATTTTCATTGGTTGAATGATATGGGAGTGCTATTAAACAGCCTTTCTTACGAACAATCTGTAATTTTTAGCTCCAAGCTATGAGGCCCTTTAGTGCTGGAAAGTAAGAATTTTTTTTTTTAATCACACTATGTTTTTATTGAAATTAAACATTAAAGGGAATAATAAATCTTGGAACAAGATATATGATGAATTAAGGAACTGTTTGTGCCAAAAAAAGTCATATGAAGTAAATATGCAAAAAAAACCACACAAAATAAATTGTCCAAACATTGTCATACAGACACATTTTTATTTGGTTCTTAAAAATATGAAAAGTACACTCTTTTTTATTTACTGCAAGCAGTACAGATGTACGGTACATGTAGTTTTCTTATATTCAGATACCACATTATGATGGGCTAGAACTATTTGGTCTACCATGTACATGTACTATCTATGTATACTATAAGCTAATTTTGGTTTACTAATCAGTTTGCACTTTGTCAAGTGGAAATTTGAGTCATATACATTGAATCTAATAGTAAGAATTAGGTGTTTAAAAGACCAAGTGGATATTTAAATAGATGAAATGGGTCGGTCTATAGCCTTGAAAAAAAAATTGAAAATAAAGATGGTATATTGCCGGATGGCATTTAGGTTACAGTAGTAGACAATTTGGTTGTAGAGGCACTAGGATAAGATGATAAAGGACTAGACCAAACAGAAAGTACAGGAACGGGATTATGGGCTATTTAAAATTTACCTAAATTCTTAAAATTGGAATGAAATTGATTGGTGTATTTGAACTTGGTACAAATAAAATGTACATGTACATGTATGTTGCATTAAATGTGTACAGGAAGGTTAAATGGCATTGTCCAAACACAGCTCACTGAAGAAGTACTTTAGCGCTGTCTATATTTGGCCAGCACTTGAACACTATAGCTGTCCTGTCAAAGCAGTGAAGGGATAGGAACTTGTTGGTTAATTGTTTGAATTAACAGGAAGTAGGTAAGATCAAATAGACTTGACCTGAAAAAGGGATTGGAATAAACAGCACTTCCTTGGTCAGTCTACACTTTCTTGTATTATTAATGTACAAATTATAGGCATCTGAGTGAGTCAAGAGTTAAAAGCAGCTTAATAAGATTAATCCGTGCTTAATTAGATTATGGTGTTGAAACTTGCGTCCAATTCTTTACAATGATTTTCGGGGTAGGTAATATTCAAGTAAACTACATGTAATGTTTCAAGGCACTAATTCTGCATGTTATGTGGGATGAATCAGTCTGAATGTGGTCATGTATTAAAGAAATGTATCCCAATCTGGTGAAATAACCCCGATCTAATTATTATTTGTTCTCACCAGTTGAATTTATTTAAAGTAAAATGCAAGATCATATCATAAAACATATGTTGCTTAAAAGATGAGGTCCGAAATTGATTGATTATTGCAGTGTCCAAATAAAAAAAAATGGAGTACTTATTTTTCGGTTTTATTTCATTTATCAGGATATGTACATAAATACATACAGCTTCTTGAATATAAATGGCAGATTGAAAACATGTATGTACATGTAAGTTTGAAAAAGGTCTTCCGAAAAAACCCACATAATGTTACTGAGAGATGGCACAATTAATTTTTACTGTCCAACTTAATTTTCTTCAATGAATTTGTAGATGAAAAGGGGATGTTACGTTTAAAGTTTGCATATACCTTGAAGAGATTTGAATGGTGAAAAAGTAGCTCAGTATCATTCAAGCCTTGTTTTAATACCTTTAGTTACTCTTGCAAATAAAACTCGGTGTAAATTTGTATAGTAGGTTTCTCAAGCTCTTTCAATATTGCAACTGTGTCAAGTTGAAACTGTCTGATAGTAGGCACAGGACTGCTGCCTTGCAGGCAGGCACATAACACGTTAGCACATAGTTGACTGTCTTCCTCTGAAATTTCCTGCAACTCCCGGCAGGTTTCCTGCTTTCATATGATCACCTTGTGACCTCTCTGTCTGTAGAAGGTCCATCCCAGGTTTCTATTCCCTCCTCTCACCTTTTTTTCTCCTTATAACCCTTCCATATATTGGGGGAAGATAAGGGTCTATTAAAGCTGAATCTGATCTGGACTGTTGATGGTAGAAAGAGAGGTTTATTAATGCCAATTTGTCCAATTGACAACTCGTCTACTATCATTTGGTCTCCCATCAGTTCGTCTATTCACCACACGGTCTACTGTCTAATGCCATTCTGCTATAACCTTTTTGTCCAATAGCCATTTAGTCCATATGCCATGTGGTCTAATTAAACTAGTGTTAATTGTGCAAAATGAATTAAAAGAAAATGGGTATTAGACCAACTGGTCATTAGACGAAATGATAATAGACAATCTGGGGGGCGTTTCATCAATATTTTCGTCCGACAAGTTGTCAGATCTGACAACTTTCCTGGATTCTGATTGGTTGAGAAGCATTGTTACTATAGTAACTGTCGGATAACATAGGACTTGTCGGATAAAACGTCTGACAAGTCCTTTCATGAAACGCTCCCCTGGTGATTAGACAAAGTGATGATTGGACCAAATGGTTGTAAGATGAAATGTTGATGGACAGAATGACTTTAGACTAAAAGAAGGTAGACCATTTGGTGAGTGGACGAATTGGCAATTTACCGAAAGAGATGGCTCTACACATTCACGGACCAAACTGCTTGCAAAAAATCTGAAACGTACAGATGGGTTCTAGCCCACTAGTTTCGGCATCTGCTGTCCAACAGAAGTTCTACCATTCTAATTATGAAGATGCTCTTTAAAAACATCACACTGAATATACATTACCACTATGTAAATTGTTAAGATGTAGGTTCAGAGTAC
This sequence comes from Lytechinus variegatus, assembly GCF_018143015.1. Classification (NCBI taxonomy): domain Eukaryota; kingdom Metazoa; phylum Echinodermata; class Echinoidea; order Temnopleuroida; family Toxopneustidae; genus Lytechinus; species Lytechinus variegatus. Next base: position 83,572,957 of record NC_054740.1, on the reverse strand, counting down.
AAGTATGTGTAACAAAGGAGTAGGCAGTTTAGTTTGTCTGAGGATTCGAGTATGCAATTTGTCTTTTCATGTACTTGTAAAACTTCCTTTGAATTTATACCAGAGTATTGTTATAATATAGTGAAAGTACTGGTGCTGCCAGTCTAATATGAGGAACTACATGTACATGTATGTGTGTAAGATACATTTTATAACTTTAGGTTCCTTTTTATAGAGAGCACTATTTATTAGTTATCCCCATACAAACTACATGTAGGCCTAAAGAGTTAAAGCTTTTAACAGTACTTCCTTATTTTATCAATTATAAAACCTGTACAACACAAAATCATGGATCCTACTATTGAGGAAGTGTACTCTAGACTTAATGAAAAAATATATGGACATGTCGTGTAGGCCTTCTCATTGTATGTACTATGTACAGTATGTGCCATGCCTACTGTAGGAAATCTGATATTTCATGAATGTTGGTTGATACAAAATAATCTGGAGAGGACTGCACAGGCATTGTTACAGTAGATGCATGCCTGCATCATGTGTAGGAACATTATTATTGTACTTGTTCTGATCTGGGGCCCGTTGCAGAAAGAGTTGCAATCAATCGCAACTCTAAAAATCATGCGCAACTTGATATTCAACCAATCAACAGCGCGCATTTTGGACTTGCGATTGATTTTTTGGCTTGCGTTTAAATGCAACTCTTTCTGCAACGGGCCCCTGATCAACATATCTAGGCTATAGAACAACATTGTTTATCTGGAAAGTGGAAACCTACCATGCATTATATTGGGTGCCTTTACATAAAATTGTAGCATACTGTAATTGTTTCAAAACACGTTTTAGGTTGTTTTTTTTCAGTTGTTGTCCATGTAAACATGTTTCGGAAAGGCCTTTTATAATAAAGCATTTGTGTAATCCGTGACATGTTTCAGCTACATACAAACATGCATGTACTTTCTGTAGGGGAGATGTTTTGAAGGGATGATCCGGGCTGAAAATAATGTGATTGAAACAGATAAAGGAAAATCAGACAAACAAAACACTGAAAATTTGATCAAAATCGGACAAGGAATAACAAATTTGTGGCATTTTAAAGATTTGCAATATTCTGGTGACACAGTTTGAGGCATATCTTCATAAATATTAAATGAGCGAATTGATGATGTCATATCCCCACTTGTTCTTTGGTATTTTATTACGGGTATATGAAGTTGGGTTTATTCACATTTTTTTTACTAAGAAATTAAATTGGATTGAGAACTGATTTTATATGTACATGTATATGAGATATTCATTGCTGCAACTTATTTCAATATAAAGAAGACACATTATTCACGCATGTATGAAAAGATGAAAAATTTAAAGAAAAGTGGGGTTGTGACATCATCAGCTCACCTAATGAATATTCATGATGACGTGCATAATATATTGCAAGACTTTCAAAATCAGTATTAAAACTTTGTTATTTGTTATCCGATTTTAATGAAATTTTTGGCATTGTGCGTTGTGAAATTTACTCTGTTTATTTACATGTGTACATGTAGATCAGTGTTGTAGTCAAGGCTCAAACCTCCAAGGCTAAGGCCAAGGCCAAGGCTTTAATACCCAAGGCCAAGGCCAAGGCTGTAATACCCAAGGCCAAGGCTTCAATAACCAAGGCTGAGGCCAAGGCATGGAAACCCAAGGCCAAGGCCAAGGCCTGAAAACCTCAAGGCAAGGCCAAGGCATTTCAATTGTACAATATATGGAAAAAAAAGACAACAATGCTTAGGCGGCATACATGACACACAGGACCAAATGTATAAAAGGTGTGAGCGAGCAAAAATTTTTACCCTTGTACATTTAAAACGAAAATAATTTTATGATAGATCATGTAGATTTAGACATCAAATTAAAATAAACATATAGTTACATTTGTACAATTCATTATTGTTCTAGGCGATTCACATTGCAATAATTATTATTACCAAGGTGATCTGATCATGGCATGCCCATTCTCAACATGTCTTTCTCCTCTACCTGGGACAGGGGAGGCAGAATGTATTTTTTTGGGGGGAGGTCAAAGCCAAAAATGCACTTACAGTATAAGTCAAAATGAGAATTTTGGTGCAGTTCAGCAAAGCTTTTTTAAGTGATTTCTAATTGATAAGACAGATATTTTGATTTAGGCTTTAATTTCCCGCTATAGAAAGCATAGCGAGCAAGTGGTTTTGAAAAAAAAATCAATTTTGAAGTTGTAAAACTCGATTTCGGGTCAATTTAATGGTGCCAATCACTGTTAAAAGGGCATCCTTGCGAGATGTTGTAATAAATGAAATTTAAATATTTTGAGCTGTTTTTGTAATCATGAAAAAGGTGTGCATCTTACTAAACAAATTAACGCGAGCACAAAACACAAGCAGAAATTTTTAGTGACCAGAAAAGGAAGCTGTTCTGGACTGCATTTAGTGACTCATAAATAGGATACATAACTCACCAATCAAAAAAATGCGAGCGCAAAGCGCGAGCTCAAAAATTTGTAATATTCCGATCTAAAAACTAGACATTCTAAGCATTTTTTTGTGTAAATTGAATGCGAACCTTACTTAACAATAATTTATGCAAGCACAATCCAAAATTTGTTGATTTTGAAACCTTAAATTTTGCTCTGTATGCCATACTTGGCCCCTCAAAATTTTTGGCTCATCATGCCATTGATGCCATAGCCCATTTGGAAATGACGAAATTGAAGTTTGTGTTCAAGTTTACCGAATCTTTTCAGAATATCATTAAGACTTAAAACATTCTTGTTGGTCAAAGAAAATAATAGAAGGAAAACCTAATGGAATAGAAATCAACCTTGTTATCATTCTTTAGAGTAAGCTATTTTTAGAGTATGAAAATTGTTGTCAAAATTGTAGTCAGATCTGTCAGAATTATTCCTGTCATAAAATCACTATAATCAGTGGCGTACCGTGGGTCACGGCATTGGGGGGCACCAGCAAAAACTTGGAATTGCCTAGTGAGCGCGCAAAGCGCTCCCAGTTGCCAGGTATTCTGAACTAATAGAGATATTTTTATAAGGACAGTGCCAATAAACGGACATGTATCTCTCTAGTCAAATAATGCGAGCGCGAAGCGCGAGCTTAAAATTTTTGATATTCAAACCTAAAAAGGGACATTACAATCAATCTTTTGTAATCATGATACGTACCTGTCTCGTTAAATAATGCGAGCGCGAAGCGCGAACTGAAATTTTTGTAGATATTGACCCCAAACAGGAAGATTTTAAGGACTATATTTTAGGAATCTTTTATCTATTAAGATTATACACATCTCACCATAGTCATCTAATGGGAGTGCCAATAAGCGCTTGCTGATTTTGTTAGAATTACATCTAAACATGCACATAAAGCACTTGTAATCATGATTAACAATTAACATACCCATCTCACTAATCAAATCTTGCGAGCGTGAAGCGCGAGCTGAAAATTTAGGAAATTCAGACCTGAAGAGGGGCATTTTAAGGCTTGTTTGTAGGAATTCAAGAAGGACTTACATAGTTCACTAACCAAATGATGCGAGCGCGAAGCGTGAGCTGAAAATTTTTGATATTCAGATCAGAAAACAGAAAAAAGAACATTTTAAGGACTCATTCTAGGAATTGATGGAGAGCAGACATCTTTCACCAATCCACTATACTGCGAACGTAAGCACGGACAGGAAATGTTTTATATTTAGACCTTAAAATGGGACAATCACTTACAGTATTCATGAAAAAGAAGCATACTTTTGTACATGTAAAAGAATAACTCAAAGTGCGAGGAAATATATTTGGTAGTTTGGTGTATATTGACTTGAAAACGGGAGGTTTTAGTATAACAGGATTATATATCTCGGTAAACAGACAATGGGAGCACCAGGAACAATGATGAAGACATATGCCCTGAGCAAATTATGTTTCATTTATATGAAAAAAATGTTTCGTATGTAATGTAACATAACATAATTATAACATTATAATGAACATTGTCTTCTTTCCCACTACGTTTCTCTTCCTTTCTCCCTCTTTTCCTCCTTTTTTAGTCAGCCGATGGGGGGGGGGGCACGTGCCCCCATGCCCCCTGTAGTTACGCCACTGACTATAATCCTAATCGTAATTATTATCATTATTATTGATATATTCATTATCCTTATTAGTCATGATTACGTCATATTACCAATAAATAATATTAATTTTCATCACTTCTCTTTGTTACATAATTATGTGATGATAATTGCAATTGATGGCACTGCTAAGTACACATACTGCTTCTGCTGCTGCTGACTGGTAGTATTTAGTGTCATTAGATGTACAGAACAATTGAAACATTTATAATTACTTGTATAAAACAAATGAAAAGTACAAAATACAAAATGCCTTGAAAAAGCCTTGAAAATTCCTTGAAAATGCCTTGAAATTTCAAGGCTCAAAATCCTCAAGGCCAAGGCCAAGGCCCTCTCAAGGCCAAGGCCTGAATGTTCAAGGCCAAGGCTTTGAAAAAATAGGCCTTAAGGCGCCTTAAGGCCAAGGCCGAGCATCAAGGCACTACAACACTGATGTAGATACAAATATTTTCAGCCTGGAGTACCCCTATATAAAGCTCTAATTTATTTTGAAAACATACTTGTACATATCTTAAAGCTGGATACTCTGGCTTTTTGTCAGGGCCAGATGTAGCTAGCAGTATGCAGTGGAATTCATTTTAATTTGGCAGGGGGGGGGGGGTAGGGGAGGGGTTGGCAGGGGCGGGGCTGTCTAAACACCTAAAATCACAATTAATGGTTATTTTCAAGGTTTTTGTGAGGTTACTGAAAAATGGAGGGGGGGGGGTGGAGCCCTCCCACTTCTGTGACCTCCGAATATTACCATACTATTTTCTGTAATTGCCAACTTTTGGTAAAATGTAGTCTGAAACCAAAATGGGCTGAGGCAAGCTTAACCCTGGGTAATTACCAGGTATGGCTATTAAAGGAGCGTACATGTGCATGTAGGAGACATTAGGGTTAAGGAAAATGAGAGTAATCTTAAAATGTATTAAGAGTGGGTCGGCACTATAAATATATTTACAAAAAGGAAAATTATTTCACTTTTCAGGCTTCTCAGCAGTGCAGGGGGATGCTGGCTACAGTACATGTATGTGCTGTACATTGCTTGTTTTTGCCTGATTTGTCACAATTTGTTGTCCCAAGTTGTAGCGCGGTGAATTATAAAACAATCCTCTTACTTTAAGGCAGCCAGGTACATGTAAAGCCTATGAGTCACCCTTAAATTGAGGGAGTTTTTAGGGGGCCAATAGCAAGCTTGATTGCATGAATTATTTACTGATGAATGCCTTCTATCTGTATGTGTACAATGATCCAAGGTTCTTCATCTCAGAATTCTACTTGGTAAGAAAAAGAGTACCGGTAGTGGAGACGATTTGTAGGCTTTGATGAACATATCATCACTTGTTAACGTATGCCACAGATAATATGTTTTTTTTTAAATTCTTCAAGTGTGTTAAAATTGTTTGCAATAGATGATTTCTTTTTCAAGAAGAATATTGCCTAGAATGTATGTACCCATGCGTATTATGTGAACAAGTCATTCCCTCAATCTGTGTTGTTGATGTCTTCTACATTGAATGTACTGTAGTTGTGCAGTTTTCGCATCTCTTGCCTTTGTGTGTTAAAAGTGTAGCCTTTATTATGACTTTTCTTTCTAATATCAAGCCTGGAGTTCAACTGTATTGTGCATTTAATTCAATATATTTGGAATCTACAAGGGAGAGGGGTACATGTAGGTCTAATAGATGGGTTGAAAATGGAATTCGCTTCTGCAATGTACAGTACAACGCTGTGTAAATACTTCTTTCATCAAACTAAAGGAGCAAGTCTGGATTCCAGATTATGTTTCCCCTTCCTATCTTAAAATGGAAGTGTACAGTGTAATATGATTTCTCCAGAGGCATTCAATTTCTGCACTCCCATGAGTAACTAGTTCATGTATGAGGTCTATTTAAACTAAAAGTCTTCAAATCCGTGAAATCACAAGAGGGAGCTACTTGCCTGGCAAGGTGAAATATCTCATGTGAAGATGCTCACAAATTCTATTTTATTTCTGATTCCCTTTGGCAGCTCCACCCTTGTATATAAAGTGTAGATGTAGTAATTGCAAACAATTTGAATGATTACCCTTTTCTAAATAGAGAGCCGGTAGCAATATTACCCATCCCACCATCATCTGCTTCTCAAAGGAAAGGGGGTTTGACTTTAGATTTACCTTTCCATTCGCTTCCCATGAATAGCCACACCCACATCAAAGTCAATTTACTGCTCAATCACTGCTTTTAAAAATGTTTCCCGACATTATACAAATAGCGAATAGGCATGAGTGCGATGGTGCGAGATTTTGCATGAGGTGAAAGAAAGATGCTCTATTCAACGAGGCGTTAGCCGAGTTGAATAGAGCGTTTCTTTTTTTCACCGAATGCGAAATCTCGCACCATTGCACGAATAAGAATGTTCGCTATTTGTGTTGTACAACGCCTCGGAATCTAGCGAAAATATGAAAAAAAAAACAGGAGTTTTTCCCTCCAGTAATCTATGAAAAGGGAGCAAAAATATTGAAAGCGAAAAGCAAAATCCAACAAGCGGGTCAACAAGCGCACATGATCTTGGACAGCATTGCGCATTTAGCCAGCGGGCTGTACGCGCATTGTCACTTTATTCAGTGAAATCGCATTGTGACGTCACCTCCTAAAGCCGTGCAATGGTACATTTTGGATGGTACGTCTTGCGTGCGACGGTACGAATGTTTGACATTCAGCCTCCCATTTGATCGCGTACAACAAGCTAAGTAGGCGTTGTACAATATGGCCTGCAACTTACCAGCAACAAGTTTTGAGCATGTTCAAAACTTTCCTGTGTGCAAATCAGACTTGCATGCGCTTCTCCGGGCATGTGTCTGCAAGATACATGTATGTGCACGATACGGTTGAACTACAAGTGACCTGCAAGTCGCATGCGAGAGTTGCACGGAATGATGTGAGAGGGCCTTTAAGGGCCGGTCACACCCCCCGAGCGTTGTTGGAGTGGTCCTGGAGCGGTAGGGAGAGAGGGTTGAATTTCGCTCACAAAATTGGGGATAAAATCTAAAACAAAAATTGAAAACAAAAAAAAGCAATCGAAATCGAAAATGGTGAACGGTAGCGAGCGGTGATGATTTTTTTCTCTCTGCTCCTCGACCGCTCCAATAACGCTCCGGCGGTGTGACCAGGCCTTTACCTTCATCGTATCCCACAATCCTGGCAATGCCCTTGTAGAAGTACAGTTTTTCCAAACTGCGATTTGTTTTTCCCCTTTATGATATTGTTAGAATCAGTTCAAGGGTTAGGGTTAGATTTTAGCAATTTAGGTACTAGGATCTATGCTTTTAATACTGTTTGTACAGATTTCCATAGGAGCAATTGTTGCCAGAGAAAGATGCCGTTGAATCCTACATACTTGGTATGAACCCACCCACATCATCCAGTTGCTCCCAATAATCATCCTACACATTGTACATGTAGCTCACAAGGAGTCAGTTTGTTCCGTACATCCCATCAATGGTAGATCCTCACTGGGAAATCAATTACAGATGGCTGACTCTGCCCTGAATCTATCTTTAATGGAGTCTAGGCCCTAATGAAGACTAGTCTGCTGGATAATGAGCTTGGGATCTCTCTCTAATTACATGCCGAATCCAATTAAAAAACAAAGCCAGCTTGGAGCTGATTGGGGATTTGCTATGCTAGCTGGACTCTACATTTGATGAGGATTTATTGAAGGGTGTTTTGAGGACTGTTGACATTGATGTTATTGCTTTATTCATGCAATGGTATGAATACGTATAGGCATGAATGACAGTTCAGCACAAAGCTGAAGATTTCTTCAAAATCGGATGTAAAATAAGAAAGTTATGACATTTCAAAGTTTCGCTTATTTTCAACAAAATAGTTATGTGAACGAGCCAGTTACATCCAAATGAGAGAGTCGATGATGTCACTCACTCACTATTTCTTTTGTTTTTTACTGTTTGAATTATACAATATTTCAATGTTTACGAATTTGACGATTAGGACCTCCTTGCCTGAAGCACAAAATGTTAAAATAATGGAATTCCATGTGTTCAGTGAGGAATGAAACTTCATTTCACATGACAATGACGAGAAAATAAAGATATTTCATATTTCATATAATAAAGTACAAAAGAAATAGTGAGTGAGTGATGTCATCAACTCTCTCATTTGGATGTAACTGGCTCGTTCATATAACTATTTTGTTGAAAATAAGCGAAACTTTAAAATGCCAGAACTTTCTTATTTTACATCCGATTTTGATGAAATTTTCAGTGTTATGCTTGTTGAATTTTTCTCTTTTTATTCAAAACAAGTTTTTGTTGGGGTGGACTTGTCCTTTAACTTTTACAGACATAAATGTGATATTGCTATACATGTATTAAAAAGACAAATAAAAACATTATTGAGGCCTTGAATTGTATATGTCAGCCTACTTGCAAATGACATTCTTTGGGGAGGGAAATCAATAAACTGAGTAAAAACTTTTGAAGGAATGAAGGTATTCTTATATTGGATTTGTCGTTATGAAAATAAAGATGATTTATTCAGTAAGGTACATTGTTTCATGAATTATGACTCATACATGTATGTTTACCTGACCTAAAATGTACTTTATGATATTCAGTACTTAAATGTACATGCTAAATAAAATCCTCTCCATTCTGAAACACCATTTGTAATGGTAATCACAGCATCTAGCCTTAAAAATGAAAAACATTAACTACATGTATGAATTCATGGATTTTAGAACTACGTACACACAACACACGGCAAGAACACACAAAAGGAAAAGCAGTAATCCAATATCTCTATGACATGGAAGCTGCAGTGATATCATACCGATGATATGATTCAATCTGGCATATGTCTTGGTCTACCTACCACCTTTTGTTATCATATTTACCAATGCATCAATAGCTTCTGTCTATCATTGGGTGTATTAACACCAGCCCAATCAGGAATATAGTTGTGAAGTATGCTGGGAATCTGTTCATGACCTTAAGTACCAAATAAGGGTGCGTTTATGCGCCATTTTTTTACCATAAAGTCATGATTCGAATCATGATTCTGCAGAATCAAAATTACGTTTTTAGTCAAAAGTGAAAATAAACATCTTTTGAACATGAAACACTGAAAAAGGGCATTTGGAAAGACATTTCTGTAGAATCATGGATGGGATATGTCGTAGAAACGCAATCGTGATTGAATCACGATTCTTTGATGTCATTGTGTCGGGCTAGGAGCCTTTTCACACCTGAATCTTGAACCATCATTGTAATGATGATTACAATTTGTCTTTAGAATCATCAAAACCTTTCACATGGAAAATTTGTACTGTAATTTTATTCAAACTTAACTGGAATTCACCTCTGGAGTAGAATTTGAATTTGTGATTGTGACTTGCGTTCGTTCCTGGTTCTAGTTTGGTTTCACATATGCTAAAAATTTGTCATTAGCCTGATTTTTCACTGGAATCATTCAAATTACTATTTTTTACTGTGTGAAAGGGAGGTAGTTTTAGTTTGACTCTTGTGTTTTGAATCATGATTCAAATCATGATCCTGGCTTGAGATCACATAAACGCAGCCCAAGTTTATTTTGCACATTTACACCATTCAGTTTTTTATTTTCCATTCCATTTTTATACAAATATTTCACAGTATTCACATTGTAGGCAGGTTAGGTCCTATAGATATAAACAATACAATTTATTTTAGATAGACCCTACACAACATTCTTCACACTATTTAAATATCTTTTATGCAGTATTACAATCTTCATCTTTCCTAGCTCTAGCTTTCTCCAGTCAAAGGATCCAAATTCATCTTGCCTCAATGGCCTTTTGAATTATTTCCAACTAAATATTTAGTGACTTTGGAGAATTCCATGCAAAATTTATTTTAATTTGGAAAAGTAAGTACCTTTAAATATGCATAAATATTATAATATGCATATGTAATATGCAGGATTGTTACTACTGGAAATATTTTAGTACTGTACTTTGCTTCACATTTGCAAAATAAATATTTAGTGTTTTTGGCATGTGTGAAAGCCCCCATTGTTAGCCCTCCTGTGTGCCGTTTGTATGGCTTCTCATTGACGAGTAGTGTCCATCTGGACTGTTTTCATGTTCAAAGGTGCCGTGGTTTGCATACTTTTCATTGATATATCTATGAATATATCTGTGGAAATATTAATCATCTCCAAACATGATAGCACCTTTTGCCCTTCTCTCAAATTTAAATTATTTTTATGCTCATACAGTATAAATTTAGTTTTGAAAATGTATGCACTTTTATTGCATTGTACATGTAGGCCCTCCTTTATAAAGGCTGCAAAGATTATTGTGATGACAGGGGTGGGAGGTAGATTGCTTCCCATGCATAACATTTAGACATTCATGTTTTCTGAATTATGAAATACACAATTTACGGCATGTACATGTAGCCTACATGTAGGCCTAGGAGTAAAAACAAAACAATAAAATGAAAAATGACAGCATTACACGTTGGCTCTAAGTACACAATATTGTCAAGTGCTATATTTCAAAAAATGATTGCCATCAAAAATTAATTGTCAGCTTTTATCAGAGCTCACACATGTACAGTAGTACATGTAGGTGTAACTAACCTCTTGTAAATCTTGTACATATATTTTTTTAAAGAGTCTGGATAATAAACCTGGGGCTGTTTCACATGACAGTGACACTCCAAGTCAAATACATATAGTATTTAACATGTAATCTCATTGATACACAATAGTACATGTCCCCTGAGCTTTATTTGACCAATGAGGTGATAGCTTGTATGCTGGGTGCAATTGGGACTTTCAAGTCACATCTATTTTGAACCTTTGTTAAAGGACAAGTCCACCCCAACAACAAGTTGATTTGAATAAAAAAAGAAAAATCCAAGAAGCATAATGCTGAAAATTTCATCAAAATCGGATTTAAAAAATAAGAAAGTTATGACATTTTTAAATTTCGCTTAATTTAACCAAACAGTTATATGCATTTCCCTGTCGGTATGCAAATGAGGGAACTGATGACATCACATGCTATTTCTTTTTTAATGTATTATATGAAATATGCTAATTTTCTCCCCATTGTCCTGTGGAACAAAGTTTCATTTCTCCCTGAACATGTGGAATTATATGTACCATTCTTTAACATTTTATGGTTCAGTCAAGTTGGTCCTTATTGTCAAATCTGTAAAAAATGAATTTTGTTTAATTCAAACAATAAAAAACAAAGGAAATAGTGAATGAGGGACATCATTGATTCTCTCATTTGCATGTGACTTATTGTGCATGTAACTATTTTAAGAAAAATAAAACTTTAAAGTGTCAACTTTCTTATTAATACATCCAATTTTCATGAAATTTTTAGCATTTGTCTGAATTTTCTTTATTGATTCAAATCAATATTTTTCTGAGGTGGACTTGACCTTAAAAACAACAACATGCTTTCCTTGTAAGTTTTTCACATAAAATAGACTCATATCTCTTTACCATGTGCCATGCCCAATACCATGGTAGACTATGGAGCAATAGAAATTCATTGTTCCATTTGATTGCAAGGTTACTACAGCCTTTGATTTGCTTGTACACATGGAATTAACACTCTCCATATGTGAGATGACCTTGGTAATACCTATCAAATGTACCTCTAGCTGTGAAGTTGCCAATTTCTTGCCAGTTTCATGACCTATGTTCAAGTTCTCTCTCACTGTCAAATATTTGTTTAAGGCTTGAACAATGCATTAAGCATGAGCCCGAGAATGGAAAATGAATAGGCCATCATGATCAAAAATTAAATCCATCATACGATGATGATTATTTAATTATCATAATACTACACAGTATTGTTATTTTTTCATTGCTATTATCAATTTTATCATCGTCGTAGTCGTTTTTGTCATCATCATCGTCATCATCACCGTCATCATCGTCATCTCATCATTATTATTGTTTTTAATATATTGTTGATACTATTTATTGATATTATTTTATTGATCCTACTATCATCATAATCATCATCATCGTCCATCATCCTCATCACTATTAGGATATCATTTCTACATGTACAGTGTATTACCATTATTCTTCGAACAACATTAGTGATTGTATCACCAGCAGCGCATTACTTTGCCTCCTGCTATTCAAAGAAAGCTTGATTACATAACATGTCGCCATCATACATACATTGCAGAGAGGGCTGGGAGGTTGTAAATATTTGATGGCTTGTGCATTGTAGTACAGTGTCCATGTATGTGCTAATTAGACCTGAATGTTCATAGGAAATTGCAACTAATAGGACCATAAATGGCAACTCTCATATCATGGACCTCCAAGCTCATATAACACATTGGTATCAATATCATCAAGAATTGCTTTCACACCTCCCTGATAATTTTTTTTATGGGAAATAGCAACTAATAAGACCATAAATGTCAACTCTTATATCATGGACCTCCATGCTAATATGATCAAGAATTGCTTTCACACCTGCCTGATAAAAAAATGCTCCAAGTTACAAGAACTTGTATTAAAATTCAGTTCCCATACCTTATATAGTGCATTCACTCCTGTTGAAACAAGATAAAGTTCCCATCTCAGTTTTTGATATCTTCTTCCATATCCCTACAAAGATCTCACAACTTGAAGTGTGCAGGATTGTTTTTCTGGTTTTCATCACAAAATACCTTGTATATTGTGATCTGGGTAGAGTTCCCAATATAAAGGAAATAACACATATTTTTGTGACCAGGAGGGTGTTACGGTATCTACAGTTGGACCAAGGATTTTTTTTTGTGTGTACAGTTTACACTGCACTACATGTATATCAGTCCTGTAGGCCTACATTCTGCATTTGTACTGCTCCTGATGTTCATGTATATGTTGTTTTTGCTGTATTTTGTAAATGTGCATTTAAAAAAATTGGAAATAAAGACATTTAAAATAAGTTCCATTTGTTTGCAAAAGCGTAAAGTGAGCCTGGTAGTTAGAGTATAGATATATGAAGGCTGAAATGCACTGCTAGCAATCAAATATGTTTCAAATAGCGTACATGGATTTATGAATAGTCAATGTGTTTGAAGTCAAGAATTTGTTGAAGATTTATTATCCTAAAAGCTTTTTGTTCCTATAAAGTGCACATATTTAGAAAGATACATATTTAGAAAGATGTGACAGACATCATTCTACTCAGTGCTGATCCATCTACATGTACATGGAGCTATCAATTTGATAGGTCACTTGGTGTAGAACCGATCTGTGTTTAACTATATAATACATTTTATCATTCTTTCAGGGAACATTCATGTTATCTTGATTTTAATATGTTACAGTCATTTTAGGTCACATATATTACATGCACATGAATTCTTTTATGTTGAATTGTTGACAATTTACTATAACCCATCAGCCTATGTCATTGAAGCTCTTATTATTAAAAAGGCATGATTAATGTATGTGCGCTGTAAAAATATTTAGATTTCAGTGGTTATGATGCCTTCTCTCTTCCATCTAAATTTTTCAATTATTGCACTACACTACAAACAATGTGATCAGTTAAAAAAAAAACCTATGAAAATGCAAACAGCAAACAATAATTGGATATTAAACTTGGTAGCGGTACATATGCATTACAAACAGACACATATCTTTATCGCTTGGTCTAAAGATCTACCAAAGCACACTTCAGGGTGTTGGTCAGGAGGGGGAGATAAATGGCAAGAATATAGCTTCCTTTCATGTGACATTAGGCAGAGCGTCACATAAATGATTTACGCTTCTCAGTCCCTTGCCTGGTATCTCGCGTTTATTACAGAAGGGATGAGAGAAATCATCAGCGGAGAGCTTTGTTTTCAATGTCTACCGGTACTCTACCCATTCAGGCATGCAAAGGACACGCTATTTTGAAGTAATAGTGGATAATAGCTCGGTATCATGATGATGGTCTGTCTTTGGAAAGCGAGATGGAAGAACCCAGAACTTTTAGCTTGTATTCTTTTATAAGATTAGTGAATTTGGCAAGTTATTGCAGCTCCTATGATCATTGATTATCAGGGTGTACTAGTATTTCTTTTTATTTTTGTGTAATAATAACCAAGGCTCGACATTAGCGGTGGCCCGGTGGCCGGGGCCACCAAAAATTCATCTCGGGCAACCATTATTGAAAAAATGTTAAGTTTTGGTGGCCCGAATCGGGCAACCAATAATTTTCAAAGTAGCGCAATTTTTCTCCCGATTTTGCATGTATTTATCAACTTTCTACAGTTCAAATTGCAAGCCAATTCGTCATGCGCCTTTTTTGTTAATCTACACACAATTACACACACACAAAGATTGCATAGTCATGACAGTATGTAGGCCTACCGCTAGCATACAGTAACTATTATTCAGCCGGCCGCGCCGGCTGTCTGGCTGAGCTTTGTGTGCATGAAACCACTGCAGCTAGCTGTAACTGTGCGCGAGCAGACTATTCAATTCAAACTCAGGGAGCTGCGATACGAAATGTTACTGCTAAGAAATCTTCCCCAGAACTCTGAAAATCTACGTCAAAGTCACATTTTACACCAATGAAATTCCCTTCTACAGTCTGTATTACTGAAACCTGATTATCTGCAAGCATTAAAAGGAGGAATTATGACCTCTCTTTTGACTCAAAAAGACCGATTTCCAAATGCATTAATACACATAAAACACATAGGTGAGTACATCACAGTCCCGTATGTGCATTTGTATGTATGTTGATATTTGGTTTATTTCGAAGCTGTGTCTCTTCTAGCCAAAAATAAATAGGCAGCTTCTTTCTTTCTTGTTTACAAATGACTTCTTAAACCACTCTTAAGGAAGTAAATACTTTGGGAAGGCATTTCATTGATATGAAATGTGAGTTTTTCCATCATTTTTTTAAATATAGGGAAGGAATTTTCTCAGTTTTTTCCAGATAATTTTTGCCGTTTTCTCATTTTTTTCTTTCATTTTTTTCACAGTGATTAAACCATTTATACCCCTTCCCATTGAATATGCCTGATTAAAGAACATGTTTCTACTGAATAATAATCATAATTTTCCCCATTTTTTGATAATTTTGTCTTATTCATATTTCTTACATTTTCTTTTGTTTTTTCTCAAATGTTTTTTTGCCTGTTCTTTGTTTTTTCTTTCTTCATTTTTTTTGTTTTATTTCACTTATTCATTTTTTTACAATTTTTTATTTCTTTTTTCAGTATACTATTCTAAAAATGATTTTTGTTTATTTCCCCCTTTTACACATTGTTCTAATTCTGCAGCATATTTTTCTGTGATTTTCTCCTGCTATAATATGCTGGAAAAGAGAAAATAAACTGGATTTGGGGCCTGCATAATCTAGGTTTTATGATCAAAAAGGAAGAAAGGAAAAATAATTGTTTTGTAAATCTATCTGAGTTTGCTATATGCACTATTTATTTACTTTACCATTATGAGTGTGTGTCGATACAGAGATTAAAAGTCCACAACCTGGGAACAATACAATTCTTTTATTCTCTTTCAATCATTTCATATTTACAATGATAGAACAATTTATATATATTCCCACAAAATAAGCAAAGTAAAATAACAGCAGGAACGATTTACATACAAGATGTACAAAGAATAGTGGTACGTGTTACTGACTGCAGAATATTTCAATTTGTTTTATTCATTTTAAATTAATGTTTTTCTTTATTTTTCGGGCCACCAAACTTTACTAATGGGCTACCAAAAAAACTTATTTGAAGGTTTTGGTGGCCCGAACGGGCCACCACAAAAAAAGTTAATGTGGAGCCTTGTAATAACAATAGTAATTAGAATAATAATGGCAATGGTGACAACAACAACAATGATAATAATGATAATAGTAATAGTGATAGTAATATTAATATCAAATAATGATGATAATAAAAGTAGTACTGATAAAAGATAAAAATGACTTGTGCCAAATCCACTCTTTCGAGTGCTTAATTTGTGTAATTTTATTATAAATTAATGAACATGAATGTTTATAGGAATTAAGTCAATTTTGAATAAAATTTTGTTAAGTGAGGATCAGAAAATTGTAGGAAATTCTAAAAAAAAAGAATTCCTCTATTTAACAAGAGTTCAGGGGGTCTGCTTCACAAAGGACATACAAAAAATACAAAATGTGGTAACTTTGCCATAATTGAAGTACATGTAGGGCTCAGAAACCAATCAAACTGAAGGTTTCCATGGTAGTTACCATAAATAAATCTTTATGAAACAGGCCTCTTTGTCTAGTTACATGTATCAACAGCAAATGACAAGTAGCTTTTTAGCAAATGTTGATCTTCATTTTATTATTGATAGCAAGTTTATTAATGAAGGGACCTCAGGTGCATCAAGAGTCTTTCTAACTCTCAGGTGAAATCATTTCCCTTGAAATGAAGATGAAAATAGTCTGTCCCCGTTCCTCCATCTGTTAAAGTCATTGGATGTAAGCAACAACCTCCACCTGCTGACATTCACACTTGCTTTGCTTGTATGAAGGCCCCTCATTCAGACTAGTAAAAATTAGTGTATTTTGAGTTGATTGGATCAACCCGACTGCTAAGTAAGAAAGTAAGGGTAAACTTGATTTAGACTGACAGCAATAATTCCTCTCATACCCCTTTCATAGTTAGAGCCGAAGTGGAGTTAGTCCGGAGTCCAGGAGGAGTTACTCCACTTTGGAGGGCAATATGAAAATTCTGAGATTAGTTCGATCCGGATTCAAAGGGGAGTACTCAACCACTTCGAGAAGCTTATCGCTGTGATCTCGCGCCTGTCGATCGACCCTGAACTTGCTTGGAAACCATGTCGACGACTGCGGATACACCGCTGCAGTGCTTGCCAATATGAAAGGGGGTTTAAAGTCGGTCCGCAGTACAAGCGGATCAACTCAACCTGGAGTTACTCCGCAGTAACTCCACTTCGCCTTCACTATGAAAGGGGTATCAGAAGGACTTGGTAATAATGAGAAGAGGTGGTAAATGCACTCTCTTGGTTTCATATTGAAGACCAATGCTTTGTGATATGGCTTGAATGCTTTCATTCTACGCTATGTGAAAACCAATATCTTGTATTACAAGTACACATAAACAATGAGTGTGTTTATGTGTATGAACATTTGATAAAAAAGAATTTTAACTGTACTATTTAATATTGATATTTAACACCCCAAGTTGTGTGTGTGAATTGGATTATTAAAAGGCCTCTCCTTGTTATCGCAGTTGCTTATAAACAATGATTATTTGAAATTGCTGGAGTAAAACCATGATTATGTTATTGGAGGAAAAATGATAAAATATTTGATATTATCATATATATATGTGTGTTCCTCATATTGTAGGCCTACAAATGAATAGGCAATAATGTGTTGTCATCAACCCTAGTGTGTGCCACCGATCTGTGTTGTACATATAATCACTGTGTTTTGAAACATATATGAAATGGGATTCATTAATTTAAAATGAATGAGTTTCATTTTCCTTCTGAAAATAACAGAATTTCTGTGTTAATATACCTGTTTGATTATTCTCCTTTTTGTAAAAAAAAGAAAAATAAACTTACATGTATGCGGTTGTTTTGTAAAACTACCTTGTCATCTGAACAGACCATACTAGTTCATCGCCAATCATCATCATCATCTTCTTCAATTCAAATGATGTCTTTAACAGCTGCAGGTATCGCCCACTTCAATTGAACTTGAATCTAGTCTTTCAGGTTTCAAGGAAGTGATTTGTCCCTGTGTTGTTGTCTCTGTACTTCATTCTAGGTGCTCCAACCTACATGTATATTGTTTAGAATATATGCATGCATAGAAAACATGTACAATGTGACAACAGGAATGCTCGATAAATTATTGAAAACTAGAACTAAATATTGACTGTACATTTTTCATGGTCTTTCTCTCAGACCACAAAATCAGACCATCCCAAAATAGAGAAAAAGCAAACAAGCACATGTTACATTACAAATTTCATAAAATTTGATGTTCATGTGAATAAGTACATTTATATAGCATTATTTGTATCATTAGGCCTATTGATGGTTATGATATCTTATTGAATGTGGCATTTCATGTCTTTTGAGCTACTCTCCTAATTGCATTATTAATACATCCATGTTCTGTCATGGAAGATTTGAGCTTTAGCGATCTGTATACTGGTAATTTTTGTTAGAAAATTGATGGTAGTATTCATCCACTGCACTAACTTGCAAACATCTATTTTCATGCAATCACAGTGTCTTCTTCATTTGAACCTGTATTCATTATTAAAGGCCAAGTCCACCCCAGAAATATGTTGATTTGAATAAATAGAGAAAAATCAGACGAGCACAATGCTGAAAATTTCATCAAAATCGGATGTATAATAAGAAAGTTATGACATTTCAAAGTTTCGCTTATTTTTAACAAAATAGTTATATGAACGATCCAGTTACATCCAAATGAGAGAGTCAATGATGTCACTCAATCACTATTTCTTTTGTTTTTTATTGTTTGAATTATACAATATTTCAATTTTTACGAATTTGACGATTAGGACCTCCTTGCCTGAGGCACAAAATGTTAAAATAATGGAATTCCACGTGTTCACGGAGGAATGAAACTTCATTTTACATGACAATGACGAGAAAATCAAAATATTTCATATTTTGTATAATAAAATACAAAAGAAATAGTGAGTGAGTGATGTCATCAGTTCCCTCATTTGCATACCGACCGAGATGTGCATATAACTGTTTTTGTGAAATGAAGCGAAACTTTAAAATGTCATAACTTTCTTATTGTACATCTGATTTTGATGAAATTTTCAGTGTTATGCTTCTTGAATTTTTCTCTTTTTATTCAAATCAAGTTTTTGTTGGGGTGGACTTGTCCTTTAATGGATGCCAAGGCAGTTGCCTGTACAGATCCACTGTAGATTTATATTGACAGATCTTCCTGTCTCATCTCAGCTCAGCCAGAGATAATTAGATAAAATATTCATGCTCCTTGCTTGCAAAAAAGAATTAGGGCACAGATAGAGGGGTCATTCACTCACTATTTATCAGGGGAAATTTAACTGGGGGCTATATAAGAGCAACCCCCCTTCTCAAATGCTATATAATAGTGCCATCAAAAGTTTTAGATAGCCCCTATAAATAATTATTGGTAACATTACTGCAAAGATGTAGAAAGAGCTTTCATTAAGAATTATTGTATATTTATCTGTATCTACCTTTTTTTTTAGAATTCATTGTCAATAGGGATAAATATCAAGGTGAGGATGGAAATGTTAAACAGTGCAAAGATTTTGCACAAGGTGAAAGAGTGGACCTTCTATTCATTGAGGCAAAGCAGAATTGAATAGAAGTCAATGATTTTATTTCGCCAAATCATGTTCCTTTGAAGCTCCTTAATACACTCTAAAATACTATATTATTTTTTTAATAATATGATTATTTAATTTCCTCTTGCATTCAATATTTTTTCAGAATTGGGGGAAAAAATATCCCCTGGAGGAATTTGCTGAACTAGGCTTGCATGTTTTTGTATATGCAGAGGTGTAGTGCAGGGTCATTGGTATTTATATAAAATGACAATAGATCGCGTTTAATAATTTATCTCTATTTAATCCTGGAATAGGGAAGTCTTCACTCAAGATTTGTACACAGTACAATACATAGGCTTGTCCAGTATACAACATTGCACAAAAATTTTCTTTGATTGTTTGTGTTTCCTGGTTGTAAAACCTGGTTATTATCAAGATAAATGACACCCTGAAACTGTATTCCAAAGTTTATGCTTTTTAATACAACATATTAAAAATGTGCCATTAGACTGACAGCTATCACATTCAATGACCTCTCATATGCCTTATATCATGACAAAGATAGTGTAAACAATGTTTCTTTTCCGACTTTGCCAGGAGGGATGTACACGCACCATCCTGAATTGTCAACAAAATGATTGATAATTATAATCTTGTGTGATATTAGTAGGAGGTAGTACTTGACCTTTTTCATTATAATTTCTAAAACTAGTTTACTGGAAATTGGTTCAGGAAACTAAGAAGATCGGTTTACTAGCCGCATTCCCATTCGATCAGATGAAAGTGGTTTTCAAAACCATTTCACGTAAAGTGGCCCTGTTGCTATGGGAATGCTCTCAGTGGGGCGACATGTTTTGCGCAAAATTCGAAACTGCATCGTACATGTAGACATTCTACACACTGTGTGGAGTAGCGCGCTTAGGGACAGTGATTTTCCGCGATCGCGGAAAACGGACGGAATTCACGGAAAGGGCCTTTTGAAACGGAAAGTGGCATTTCAAACGGAAAATCACGGAAAACGTATTTTCCCTCAAAATACACAGAATAGCAACACAAATTACTCCAAAATCACAACAAAGTGAAAATATTAAATGGCCACAAAACCCCAGAAAACACGATCTCACTTCGCTACAATCATGACAATTCACACATCGTGATTGCACTCGACATCAGCACACTCGATTGAACCCCCCGCCCGTACCCGGCCAGCTGGCCGGGTTGGGCTTCACACTATCATATCATTCCAACTACACGGTCGTGTGTTGCTGCCCTCTACGTTTGAAGATGTAACAGCACGATATCGTGGTCTTAAAATCCAAGATGGCGGATTGGCAAACGCCGTTGACTGATGATAACGATGTCAAAAAACCCCAAAATTATCGATGAAATATCATTTCACTGTGAAATAATGCTAATAATGTGAAAGGTGAGGATGTATGCATGCTAAATGTCTTTGTAAAAAAATTATATACACCCGCATAGATCCGATTAGAACGGATTCTATTGTGTTGTTTGTACAGTAGCAGATAAAATTTTGACCAGTGCGAGTGTACGTGTAATTTTGCTATTCAATGTGGAAACGGAATTGTCACTTTTCCGTGTGTACAAAGTCTATGGGGAAACAGAATTTCCGTTTTCTGACATGCTGAAACGGAATTTGAGATTTTCTGAAACGGAAAAGGCAATTTTTGAAACGGAAAATCACTGTCCCTACGCGCTCAAAATGTGCGAAGATCGCTTCCCGAAGAATGGTTGTGTCCCCCCTTTGCTAAAACCTGTTTAACGAGGCGAAGCGATCATGAAAACTACATCGTAAGGTGCTGTTCCCAGAGCTACCAAGTCTCACGCATTATGCGTAAGACTCAATCATTTTGGACTCTTGTTCATCCCCTCAAATCTGTCTCACGCAACTATCACAGCCTATCCCCATATACATTTTACACAATGTCTGTGATCTCACTCAGATTCACAGAAAATCTCGCGCCTAGCTGGTCTTTGAACTTGGCATCTCTGTGTTCCAAACTGGTTTGGAAGATCACTTTGACCGTTCTCATTTCATGTTAAACTACATACATGCAGTTTTCAATATACAAGTTTTTGTGCGGTAATGAGAAGGGGGTCCTTGAGTAGTAATAGCAGTAAAGGTGTCATTTGGGGAAAGTGGGATACACATTCTTGTACAGTACTTTTTCCAGAAGTGTATCCATTTATATTCCAAAATGTGATTCCCAATTTCAAAGTACTGTACATGAAAGGTCTATTTATGCATTTTTTA
Organism: Lytechinus variegatus; assembly: GCF_018143015.1. Classification (NCBI taxonomy): domain Eukaryota; kingdom Metazoa; phylum Echinodermata; class Echinoidea; order Temnopleuroida; family Toxopneustidae; genus Lytechinus; species Lytechinus variegatus. Next base: position 83,551,226 of record NC_054740.1, on the reverse strand, counting down.
TTCATTCATTTATGTTTCTATTTTTCTTATCTTTGCAGACCCTTGACTCAGACAGGAGTGGGCTAAATAAGATGAGAAAAAGTATAAAGGCAATATACAATACAGGAAATAGTAAGTATAGTCCTGATACTTTGATATTAGAACAGGCTCTGGCCAGTTGTACAGCGTACTTCCATAATAAATCTCTTCAACTCTTTAGGTCCCTGCAAAAAGTTGTTATAATTTTGAAGTGTGCATGTACCTTCTAGCTTGTAGGTATATTGTCTTTTTTAAAGGGGTATTTAAAACATTTCCCTGGAAAAAATGCCAAGAATTTTTTCTTATGTTGTGGGTATGCAAGCACCAATTGTACCCACCAGTCTCACTTTGCAAAAAACTGCCAGAAATCCTCCAAGTCACCCACCCTTGTCAATTTACCCCCAAAAGGGTGTTCATTACCATTTCTTTTCATTGAGTAAATTGATCATCGTCATATCCATGACTTGAATACCTTTTCACTCTACTGCCATATGTATGGAGTGTGATTTTGATACCCGAGAAGCTTGCACATGACTTGCATTGCATACACTTGCATGAAGGCATATGTTATTTGAGATTCATCAGCTAAAATGGCATTGTTTACACATACAGTTAGGCAGTGTTCTCACCCTTATGAACTTGAGACCCACTTTCACACAAATTTCTGAATGATGGAACACTGACACAAGTGAGGGAGCGTAGCAACCGAATCAAAACTTTATCCATTGCAGGCATGGAAGTTGAATGGTCTGGCCGCACTTTAGTAGAACTTTTATATGAAATTTTCAAACAAAATGCAAGAGAAAATATTGAGTTAAGGTTTATAGAGTTACAGTTTTAACATGTAGGCTTGCCGATCCTATGTGCGTCTGGCCATATTGAACTCAGCTGATTAATGTTTATTAGAGTACTAATGTCTACATGTGGGATGTGTATTGTCCCCTACAGAAATTTAAGCGTGCCGCTTGCTAGTAACTAGCATGCGACTAGCAGGGCGCTCGCTTAATAAGTGAGTGCATGCTAGCGAACAGTCCCTGCTCGCTAAAAGATCGCTTAACTATTACTCTGCACGCATATTACATGCTTATGCTAGCCGCATGCTAGTTACTAGCATGCCGCAAGCTTGCGCAAGCTAGTCGTACGCTTGCCGCAAGCTTGAAAATTTCTGTAGGGGATGTCATATTCTGACGAAGCCAACAAAAATCTGTTATTCTTTACCTTATAACTTCACATGATGACATGATAGATACATGTACAATACTAAGGATAATCCATGAAGATGTATAACGTGAAATTTCAGAAACTTTTAGGGAAGGTTATTTCCCCTGCCAGTTCACCCCGTTCACCTGTTAATTAAAAAGCATAATGGGTCATGGTGCTATAAACATGTACATGGGTATTAATATACTACATGTATATTATCATTTGTCAAGCTCCAAAGCTTGCAATATTGTAATCCCCATCTCCTGGTTGATTAAAATATAATTCATGTTATTTTCTGGGTAAAGTACTAACTGGATGCAATTTATTTTCATGCTGCATAACTACACAGTGTATGTAAACAAGGAATTCCAAATTTCATATTGCTTTAAAAAATGAAATATTAAATCAGTGACAATGAAATGATTTTACTTTATAGTACAACTAATTATCATTTGGCATTTTGAAAGATATCTTCATGTTTGTTTCTTTGAACACCATTCTTCTGAAAATCATTTCTAAAATTTGCTGAACAACTTTAAAAATAAGTTTTAAAAATGAAAGGAAAGAAAAAAAAAGAAAGGAAGATACAATCTCTGAAACTGTCTGATTATGCAGTCACTAAATTTGTTATTTTTAAGTGTGCAAAGGGCTTGTTTTGATAAAAAATGAAAATGAAGAAAGGCGTGACATATCCTCAAATTTAAAATTCACAATTTCACAAAGAGGCAATGTCTATTCAGGGGATGAAAATATATTGAACAGTCATAACACTTAATTAATATTACTATAGGCTTACATAAAGATGATAGCAAAATTCACATTATTGAGCCTTTACCATGTACATGTACCCGTATGCAGGCTATGCAGGAAATACTGCATTGTAAACTTTGTTGATGGTTGTATGTTGTCATGACAACCCTTAAAAAAAAGAAGTGAAGAAGGAGTCTGTGTATAGTGTTTTTATGTGAATGAATATTTGATCTTTTGTCAAGATCGTACTGACAAGTTTGATAAGTAAGATCTTATTATAAATCAAGTCGAGTGTGCAATGTATTGGTCTTCGAAAGGGAGAGGGGGATGAGTCCTTTGAAATATTTTTGTAAAATTTTTACAGCACAAAATGTAACCTCAATAAATTCATCCTAATTTTAGGCATTGTAGGTTTCGTGAAAACCCACACCAATATCCATGTATGTATGCCTACCCCAAACATATATTTAACCATATCAACTTTTCCTGATTTTTTCCCCCAACTGTAGAAACTTAATCTTTATGAACTGATTTTTTTGTTCTTTTGACACAAGTTATAAATAAAGATTGGTTTTTCACAAAATGTTTTAAAAAATGGCAGGTTCAAATCTTTGTATTTTATTTGCCATAAGTGCCCCAAACATGAATAAAACATATGTTTAAGGTATAGAAGCTTTGGGAATTGTTAGGAGGGATTGCTTTTCATTCACAAGTAGTTTTTACTATCCATTATAAAAGTCACTACAGAAAGAAATTATAAAATGCTTTCAATCCGCTAGCCTTCTTACCAAGGGATGGAATATAATCTGAATATGGAGCCTCTTTTCACGTGACGACTTTCCAGTATTGATTTTTCTGTTGAAATTGCATTTGCAGTGAAGCATACTATGGATGGGGCCCCTTTGAAATCAAAACAAAAGTGTGCTATCCAGGGCTAGATGGCAAGAGAGATGTGGGATTATTCATTATCTGTGCATGCATGCATGCCTTGATGAAAGCCAACAGAAGCAGGTCAAAGTCCATATTAGGGTTGATTTCATTTTCCATCATTTTGAAATCTTATTTCACATTTATGTTTTAAGAAAAAAAAAAACATTACTGAGAGAGAGAAAGAGAGAGTGCCAATTAAACAAAGATTTGACAGATGAGAAAATATTGAATACTCATCTCATGTACCAATGCTTGTGTAAATAAGTTTTAACAGACAGTCCTCCAAAATGTAGTACTATTAATCAAACATTTTCTTTTCACTTTTCTGAAATTTTGAAAATTGTAATTGATTTTTATTACTCGCCTTGATACAGACAAATGATAACAATGATGTTCAAAATATATACATGTAGATCTCTATGTGTTTCCAAAGGACTTGGATATTAATACCCTGGTTGTAAAGCAGACAGCCATGTGAAGGAAATATTTCCTGCCAGGTATCCATATGTACCTCACCTGAGTTAAAGTGATTGGTATTTGGTTTGAATTTTAAAAAATCTGAGCTAGAAGGTCACACTTGTCACCTGTGTCTGTGATATGTTACAAAAATGAAGCCCAGAAAAAATTGCGTTCGAAAATGATTATTTAGTGCTTCAGAAATTGAAATATAATGTGACCGGGAACACCATCTTCATTTCATCCCATACACTTATGTGTACTATTTAGGTGTCTATAAGACGCCTATTTACAAAATCGGGGTTTGCCTTGTAGTTTTAGCTTTCCATTCTCAATAATGGTTGTTTTCAGGGTTTATTAGTTCTAATACATGCACTTGTACACATGTTTCATCTTGGTTTGAGAATTTTTTAATTCAGCTGCTCACAAAGTTAAACAATACCTTTAAGTACAGCACAATGGGAATCAATTTTTGCTGAAGGAAATTACAACATGGCTAGGATATGAACCCACAATCCTCTGTTTCTTTGTCCAGACATTAATCCACTTGGCCACAACTCTCCACATACAATTATATTCCAAAATCCAAATACATCTTTTCAATTGTCACTAAACTTCTATGCAGAATGAATTGGACCTGTATTGTAACTAGAGGAAAAAAGCAAGAGCAAATTTGTGGTATGATGCATTCGGGTAAAAATCAATCGTGATTCCTCATGAAAGTCAGATGAGGCTATTTATGTACAAAAAATATTGATGTAACTTTTTCATAGGGGACTCTCATGTAAGTCAATATATAGTGATGTACTTCTGTTAGAGGGAATATTGAATACCATCCATAATGGATATGAAAATTTTTAACCCAAGGGTTGTTCTAAAAGACTACAGACTTTTTCCTGTTTTGGTGTTTATTGGAAAATGCACTCATAAAAAATGTTTTTCTGAAGGGGCATGTATTTCGGAATGTGTTTTCCTTATGAAATTGTGAAGTGTAGACCTATACGAGATATGAAAGTTGTTGTAATGTAGTTTATATAATTTGCTTGGACACTGCAATTCAGCCCTCAAAACATGGGAACCAGCCTTCGATTTCCATTTCCATACAGTGAAGTCATTTTAAATGCATATATTAAAACAATATCAAACTTTGTTTTTACAGATTTGAACTACATGTGTGTACAATCTGTTCTAATCTCTCCCCAAAGATGAATTCAGGCAAAAATACACCTCATTTCATTTTATCTGCTGCTAAGGCTACTGTTTATACTTACTATACAGCTAATTCCAGCATATTTTGCCCTAGAGATTGATATGCTAATTGTTTTGAGACACAATCACTATTTTTAAAATTGTTTTCTTCCTGAAAATATGGCAGGCATAAGATGTGGTGATACACATATTGGTAACTGTACGTAATTGTGGAAATCTACATATGGTATTTCATATTTTTATGTGTACTGCATTTTCTTGTTTGATAGACTTTTGACAGGTTTGACAATTTTTGAAAGATTCTGTGGAGCAATGTTGTGAGAATGGTTTTTGAGTAATGAGTGTATAAAATGTATACTGTACATCATGCTCTGTTGGCATTGGCAAAAATGGCTTGCACAAACTGTACTTCTTTAAAGTCTTTCACCAGACGCTGTTGTTAATCCTTGCCAATTGTCTTGAATTGATATCTAGGAGAGGAAATCACATGCTTATATATAGACATACATTGGAACATGCAGACATAGAAAATGCCATGGACATAGAGAAACTCCCAAGCCTTATGATCCGAGTGTCTAATCCCCTGTCATATCTCTGTGTTCATAGACAGGAAATGACAATTAATTAGCACTGCAACATTTTTATGAAAGCATTTTATTGATCGTGACACTGCCAGACATTATGATATATTGGAAGATAACAAGTCTGCATTATACACAAATGTGTCATATAAATGTACAGGCATATGCAGCAAAGGGTATCGTTTATGTCCTTTGCTGGTTTTAAATGTCAAGCCCACCCCAACAAAAATTTGGATGAATAGGGAAAAATCAAGCAAACACAATGCTGAAAAATCATCAAAATGCGGATGTTGCAAATGAGGGAACCAATAACCAATGACACCCATTCACTATCTATTGTGTGTTCTTCTGCATATTGTTTTATATTGTCATTTCATAATAAATAAAAGTAAGGCCTATTGACATATTAAAGAAGGAAAGACCATCCATAAAATTTGCTGGTGTGCATTGTATAATGAGCATTCATGGTGAGGATAGCTTTAATGAGCTGTGTGGGCTGACATGTACATGTATTAGAGTGCATGTAAATGCTAAGTTAATTCATCAGTATGATCTTCATAAACATGTAATCCGGGGGGGGGGGGAGTCAAATCTATTGCATTGCTGTACACATGCATGACCAAATTATTTCCAAACAAGTTTTTTTTTCTCTGTGTGCAAAATAACCCCCTAAACAAGTTTTTCATGGGCTTTATTTACACATTTTTGCCCCTAAACAAGTCTCCAGGATATGACCCCGAGGAAAAACATACCCTTAACACGTTTGGCTGGTTTAAAAAAAAAAGCTTTGGAAAAACATACCCTAAATACGTTTGACCCCTCAGTTGACAATTGACCAGTCTTTCAAAACCACCCTTTTCTTGAAAATCAATGTTTTTCATACCCTTAACTGGTGCACGCGCAGTCTTCATGTATAAAATATAGACTGCTTTTAATAATGAAACTTGAAGTCAATTCCCTTAGACTTCAAGAGGAAATATTGAGATTTCCATTTATGTAGCTCCTGTAATTTGAAGCACTCTAGCATAATCTCTTCCGTCAACGTCAGAAGGAATTCAAAGCCTCAATCAATCTCTGCATCATCACTTTGCTGATGGTAATAACCTGTAAACAAATTAGGTTTTCAATCAACTGGTAATCATGCAATATCATTTGAAATATTTACATAAGCCAGATATCATTTGAGATACTGTCAGATGTAAAGGTATCAAAGCTGGATAATGATTTTATCCGTTTCATCGTTAAAAGGGATCAACTCTGAGGGATTTTCATCTGAAAGCTTATTGCTCTTATACTGATCATACATAGCTTGTATGTTTTAACGTGTGTTTACAAATTGGAATAATGAAGGTTACAGTTGTTTAATTCTGAAGTGAACAACATATATGTATTTTCTTCTCATTGATTTCACATATGGGTTATTATTGAAATAGACCCCAAAATGTTTTGCATAAATGTATTCAACATTAATTTACAAGTGAAATTGTGTGTAGGGAAATGAACTGGTAGAAAACAGAGCAAATCCGAATCGGCATAAGTCAGAGAGCTTTTTCTTGTTTTATTTAAAATCATTTTTTAAACTAATTCATACATTTTTTTTTCACAGTTGTAATCTGAATACCTCTAACTTGCACTACCCTCTTCAACTTCTTATAAACTAAACTTATGTTTGGGGATAAGTTTCAATTCAAGTTTTAATTTGTCTTTTCACATCTGAATTTATGCTGTAGAATCGAATTGTTTATTCTCAAGTGTAACACATATTCTCTTTTGTGTTACGTCCTTGTTCTTGTAGCATATGTAGGAAACCTGCTGTCTTTCTCAGAGAATTTAGAGAAGCTAGGATCCAATTCCCTCACCCGGGAGGAGCCGGACCTGGGAGCTGCTTTCCTCAAGTTTTCTGTCGTCACCAAAGAGCTCGCAGCACTCCTCAAGAATCTTGTAAGCATATCAAATTTATGTCAGATTAACACTGTAAAAGAGGATGATGGTCCAGTGGGTATTGTTATCAAAGGATTCCAGTTTCTGTCTGACATTACTTTGATCCCCACCTACAAATTTTTGAATGTGGGATTTTTACTGTTCTTTTGGAAAAATGACAAAGAGTTTTCAATCCAAACTTTTTTGTAATAAATATATAAATAACCAGAATTTTACAAGTTGACGATTACGAAATTTCCATTATGCAGAGGAATCTTGTCCTGAAATTCTGCTGTTGCTGTTCAGGCAAACTATCCAAGTTTAATCTCAAGATGATTTGTAAAAAGAAGACAATCAGTAGGCTACAATTTATGAGTTGGTTTACTTTTATTTCGAGATTACAATCAAGTCAGCTTTTGATTTTGGGGCGAAACGCCCTATTTGGTTCTTTTTCTAGCTCATTCAATATAAACTGAAAATCACCCTCTGTTATGAATTTAAATATTTTGTGGAACCCATATTACACAAGCTATGTATCCCACAGTCATACTCCAGACCCAGACTTGAAATTTTCCCACTGGTTTTCTTGAATCTCAGGATTAATCCTGAAGAGGGTTAAAGTGGCTAAGTATATTAGGAATCTTTGGATTATCATATGGATACCTACATGTAGTTTTTATGATGATACTAGGTGGTTTCAGACCGCCTCGAAGTTCGTCAATTCCAGGTATTCTCTGATCGGGAAATTTACCCCGATCAGAAAATACCAGGTATTTTGGTAATGTGAAAGCAAACTACGCGTAATCTCCCCGAAAGAAAATACCCGCTAAATAGTAGGTACTTGGCGAAATTACGAGAACTTTCGCGGGGATTTTTCCAAGGTCGCAGGTATTTTGGCGATGTGAAAGCGAATTACGGGAACTTTTAGCCCAGCGTGTCGTTGGGCTGCTGGGCTAGTGATTTTGAATCTCGCGCCTTGCCTGCTCATCAGACCATACTATGCGCATGCTCGTAACTTCAGGAACTTATCCCGAAGGGTATGTTTCGGGGCGGTGTGAATGCAGGAATAATTAATGGGTATTTTTTAGCCGAAAACAGTTCCCGTAATTTAACGGGGATTCTTGTGATCGAGGCGGTTTGAAACCACCTACTGTTTTGTTTTGTCTTTTGCAGGTCCAGAATATCAATAATATCATCATGTTCCCATTGGATTCACTCTTGAAAGGAGATTTAAAGGGGCAGAAAGGTGACCTCAAAAAACCTTTTGAGAAGGCTTGGAAAGACTATGAATCAAAGTAGTAAGTATCATTTAAATCTTTTACAAATTGCTTATTAGCAATTGATGTCAAATTTGAATATGAATGCAGCATATTTTTTGTGTGAGAAGTTCACCATCAATCATTTGCAAATTCTGACTAATTACCATTACCAAAAAAAATACTTTGTGGGACATAAAATTTAATTGATTGCAAATTTATTTTACACCTACATTGTACATGTAAGAATTATTTCTTTTTCAACATCTTTTAATCAGATCGACTTTGGACTGATTGTTTATGCTGGAGGGAATTTTTTTTCAAATAAAACTGTATTTTATTGATAATTCAAAATCCCAAATTTGATTGTGGTAAAAAAATATTTCTTGTAAATGGTAAGATGATTTATTAAGTATCTAATGCTCTGAAATAATTTAAAATAGATTTTTAGAGGCCCAAAACAACCGAAGAGAAATCAAACTGTATTTTGACACTCATTGGAGAAAGAAAATTGAAATGTGATACATTGTGATACTTTGCAATAATTTTGACCAATGATACTTCAACATGATGTGTATGTTCAGGAGTTGTTATCCCACCAGAAAATGCACTCGGACTTCATGCTGAGTGTTGAATGGAGACAACAACACTACAAACTTTATAATGTGATATTTTATAAAACTTTATGATATAATAGACTTCACAATTAAATATCTAAAACATGACAGAACTTGAACACTTAAAATATGTTTATTTTCTGTTGGGGTTCACTAACTTTTTAGCACCATTGTATGTGAACAGATAATAATTTTATGGTTGAGGGAAAAAGAATTGTATGTTGAGGTTCAAATCAAAGAAAAGTTAGTTATGTCAATATTATCTGTGCATATCAGATTACACTTTTTCCTAAACATTTCCATATGTGCTGTATATTCATTACTTGTACTTGGATTTAGGATATTCGATAGGTCTGTAACTTACTATCTGTGAAATTTCCACATGTATGCAATATCAGATAGATTGGAGAATAGTTAATTGTAAACAATGCTGAAATATTGAATGAAATCAATCATGGAAGAATAACAGGGCCCCCTCTTACGAATAGTTGTGATTTATCCGATCAATCACAACTATGGAAAGCCAGCAAATTCAACATATAAAATGCATGTTTGTTCAAAAAATTCTACATATGAATGTATATTCATTGATTTCTTGACAATTTGGTGTGTTCTCCTTTGTTTACAACTTGGACATTTTGCAAATTTCCTGTAGAAAAAAATCATGGCACTGATGGATTTCCATAGAGTTACGATTAATTGGATCAATCGTAACTCTTTGTAAAACGGGGCCCTTCTTGTTTACAACTGTATAGATACAGCATGGTTTGTTTACTCCACATTGTAATCTTCATTCTTATAGATTGCTCTATTCATAAATCTAGTATGGAAAGGATTGTAGATTGATTCCCCCATTCATACACACTAAATCGGATCTCGGGCATGATGGAGATATCTTGATAAAACCTCTGTGCTATCAGTTGGACCCCGAGGCGCAATTATTTATCTGTCATTCTAATGCTGCCATAAATTATTTTGTGCTGTGTTTCGGCCAATGCAAGGGACCCCGAAAAGGGGGAAATACAGAGAAAGGCACATATATTTATATGCCATATATCTACCCCTTTTTGGACATGGAAGATTATGACTCATCTTGCTGCTATTATTACAGTAGTGTTCACACTGTTCAGACAGAAATTCAATTCAGCCTCAGATCTTGCAAATTACTATAGAATAAAATGAGATTTGTCAAATTGCTCCTAGCAGAGAATGAAATTCTGTTAAAAGCTAAAAATTTATTTTCATTTAAAGTTGATTAAATATCACCCCGAATTGATTTTTTTTAATGTGAAGAGTAAAATGAAATGAATAGGTCATTGAAAGTATGAAAGAAAGGATGGATCTTTGAATTTGAAAGTTTTTAAAAATGAATTGGCATTTCTGTGTCTTAATACTATCTACATGTACTGTATGTAGGTTTGCAAGCTCCCATCCCATTTCCAGAGCACGATGAAACATTTTTTTTTTTAATTTCCTATTTATGCAGTTATTTAATATTATTTTTAAAATGTTTTATTTTTTTAAATATTTGAATTGAGAAATGTGAAGAGTAAATTTTGTCCTCATTAACAATGAAAAATATTTGATAGAAAGAGTGAATATAATTTTTTGTCAAATATATTTGCCTTTTGTTTGGTGCAGCTTTTCTCATGTATATCTGCATTGACAGTGTATTTCGCAGATTTGCCCGACATAGCAGTCATAGCCAAATAAAAGTATGGTCTAGAGGCAAGTAATGTAGGTGTAAAGCTGCCGAGTGTTTGATAAAGAACTAGGTATTTCCTATTTTATTTCCCCTTGCAAATTATTTTAAAAGACTTTGTTTGTATGGAAAACAAGAAATAATTTTTTCTTCTTATAAATCCTGTTCACATTGTAAAGATGGCATCAATAAAATTGAATATCAGCATGTGAGTCGCATAGTAAAGTCGATTTTTGAGATATATATGAAATGAATATTTCTGAAAGAAGTACTTACCTAGCAAGCTGTTTAATGCATTAATCTTGTAAATTTATATTTTTTAGATTACTATATACATGTATCCATTGAAGTGTAAATTGTCAATGAAACAATCTCTAAATGTTTCAAATCTTTGTACATGTGAAACCGGGGAGCCGTTTCAGAAAGGGTCAAGTGTGACTTGAAGTCATGCCAAAGTCCCAATAGGCGGTGCTGCACCAGCCCGAGTTTGCTCAATCTCGTGTTTTTAGCCCGATCGACCCACTTCGCTATCAATCTCGAGATTCAAGAAACCCTGTCTCCACCATCGCAAGAAGAGCGATTCCTGCTCAAGCGAGGCATCAATGCATTATGGTCTGACGCTGTGAATAAATAATCTCGAGTGAGTCTGCACCTGCAAATTAGCGGGATAATTTGTAAAATAGCACGCTATTTTGCAAATAATCCCAAGTTGACTTGGAATTCAATCTCGAGATTAATCCCACAAACTAGTGCGATAATTTCGTCACCATTACAAATAATCTTGAGATTGTTCAGATCGGGATAATATGCCGTATCAGAAAGAGCACGCTAATTTGAAAACTCGGGCTGATGCAGACGGCTTTAATGTTTCGTGATGATTATGCAATAGAACAAATCCCCTGAGCATTAACTGACTGATGCAGTTATTTGCAAATGCACATGAGAATTGAAGTGTGACTTAAAGACATAATCTGTGAAATGAGATTCTCCACAAATATTCCATGCAAGGCAACCATTGGTAATGTCTTGTACATTAAAATATTGTAATTCTTATATACTTGGTTGGAAAAGCCTACTTTAATTTACATTTACATTTATTATTAACAAATTGGAATTACACTGTACACTAATCCCTTTCGGCTGTAATATCAGTCAATCTTATCATAACGAGCGCACATAATTGTCCCTTAGTTTCATGTGGAAAATAAATCACTGAAATGGTGACTCTTTATAAATTGCGAAACTGCCCGGAACATGATGAATGTGTTATGGTTGTAATGAATATAGCTAGTGATAGTGGAGTCATTGGGATGTCTTTATATGGTCGTTACCAATCACATGTGAAGTAATGGTCTTTCTTCCATGGAAAATATTTTTTGTTTGTTCCCATTCAGATTAATTTGAACATATCAGCAGCCTGGCAAGCTAGTAACAACAACTAAAGTTTATGATGAAGATGAAATGGTATTAAATCCTTTCTGTGTGTGAATGTTGCCAAGTTTGATCTCTACTGCAGAATCTTTGTGAAGACTTTGTGACTGATCTTGATTGATCAATAAAGCACTGATCTTGTAAGAAAGGCTACATGTAGATGCAGCCATGTTTGGGTGCTGGAAGATGAAAATGTGATGAATGGAGTGTCAAAGTAATACAACTGAAGCGTGGGAGGAAACTAACTGAGAAGCACTTTTATCTCAAGTATGTGGGACTGTGAAAACAAAGGCCATGTTCAGTGTAATTTGAAAAATGTCCCGTTTGGAGAAATGAAATTGTGGCTGAAAATGCATTAATTGTATACCAAATGCCTGTCCATAGCACAAAATGAAAATATTAAAGACCTTGAAAATGCTGTTTTTATAACATTGAGAATCATTCCAAGGTATTTCTAGATTCTTCCTTTAAAAATTTGTGTCTTACATATATATCTCATTTCTTTTCAGCTCAAAAATTGAAAGGGAGAAGAAACAGCAAGCTCGAGATGCTGGTCTCATCAGACAAGTTGTGTCTGGGCCAGAGGTAAGAATAAAATCATTTTGTCTTTTTCACAGTTTTCTTCTGGAGAGCTATTATTCATTGAATGTTCAGCCCGTAGTTGCTTTAATAATAGCATTGATAAAACAGTGAGTTACTTTGGGAATGAATCAGAAGTTTTCAATTCCAAGCTCTTCTATTTTGCTATTTTCTTCATAATTTTCACTTCACACATATTTAATTGATGTTACATTAAACTATTCATCTCTATGTTTGCTGTTGGATATGATGGGAGGTCTGATGGTAAAATCTTTGACTGATGTTGATGTAGAAATACCCAGCAAAATTGTATTAAATGGAAATAAGGAAAAGTTAATATATTTTCTTTTTTATTCCAATGAATGCAATCCCTTTGTCAGCACCTAGTGCTTATAAAATAGTAATGATCATCTTTAAATTCTAGCATTTGAATGGAATTCAGTCAGATTTCCAGCTTGAGACGAATGTTTTCTTAAAAGTCTGCTGGCTTCGTGATAGTCCTGTACATGCAGGAATGGGGATTCCATAAATTGGTGCGTGGTGCAAGCTCACGTTGGTGATACGTCTATCAGTGCTAGCCCTCAGACTTGACTATTTAAACACGGAAAGTGAGTCAGTGGAAAGGAGTTCCAAGGGAAGACTGTTTATATTAATAGCAACATGACAGGTTATCATCAGATTGCTGCAATGCAAGACTGTTCGTGCTCCACGTAGCCCACGAGGAAACCAAGTATATTGTCTACGATGAGAAAGTAATATTTGTTAGTTAACGCCCTTCTTGCAGGTACAATATAGTAGTTGATATCATCTTTGAGAGTCAGAAGGATATCAACTGGCTCACTTTGTAAAATAAAATTGCCTTTAATGGTACCTTTGGTAAATGCCAAAGTAATGCATGTTTATCTTAAGATGATCCAATCAACAAAATGGGAAATATGGAGTTTGGAGTTGTAGCAGTTTTGACTCCAGCCTTGTAATCAAAGGGCCATGTGTTACAAATCCAGCAGAGGCACCCAAATCCTTTGGCAAGGCCTCAATTTACACTTGGCCTCCCTCTACCATTTGTCAAGTGGGTACCCTGTAGGATGCGAATGGAGATGATGGGGTTTCACAATTTAAGCTTCTTGACAGCCTATTACTTGAATATTACTCCCCAGGGAATGGAGGTTGTGCATTCACTGTAGGCCATCAAGCCCAAATCATTTGTTTACATACAATTTTTTTTCTAAAGTATTGTAGAGATGTGCTATCTAAAAGTGAAATGTTATAATTATTATATAGCATATGAGATCTAGAGTAGGTGTTATAGCCCAGCCATGATTTGTAGGTGATATTAATATATTGGAAGGATTTTATTCATTTTGGTGAAGGTTTCAACCCAATGGGCATGGCCAGATGAAATGTTTATTTAATTTGAAGTTGACTTTTTCTTTCAAGAGCACAAAAGCAGCATGATATTGTGAGCTTGAATCATTTCAGGTGAATGCGAAGGTATCAATGTACGTCCCACTACATACATAGATTGGACATATGATGAAGCTATTTCACAAATTACCTGTTTTTTGAAGGATCATGAGGCTCATTAATTTCTCAGTTGGCATTGCATCTGTGGCACACATGGTTCATTCCTCATTATCCAGCTGTCTGCCTGTTCTTCGAAGTTCATTTTCCCAGATGATCGCCTGCTGAGATGTGTATAAAATGATGATGACCTCTTTCCAACCTTCAACCTGGATATATGCACTTTTGGGAAGAACTCTCTCAAAAAGATATCCAATTTATACTCAGTCATGGTTTGAAGGATGGCTTTCTTTCTCTTTTATTGAGATTTGAAAATGATTGAAGTTGGAAATTAAATTGGTTATTAGTGAGTGAAAAGACAGTTCCTATCACAAATGCCTCCATATTAGTACACCCAAGTAGATTTGATCTGTACAGGCACTTCTCCTTCAGGTTTGAGTATCCCAAATTTTACCCTGGCCCTGGCTTCTTGAAATGTAGATTTTTCTTTCAAGGGTTCTATCTGTCCAAGAGTTGGGAAATTATCTCTCTTGATCATTTTAAAATTTGTTCTTAAAATGAATTGCCTTTGTTACAAACTTTCTAAATAATATAAATTTGATGGATCCAATCAAACTGACAATGTTTAATCTCCTTTTTTTATGATTCTGGTAGTCACACTGAGTGGCTCTCCTCATGCACTATCTCTCTTTCTAATTAAAGTGATTTGCTCTGTAATAGAGCAACAGTAAGTTGTGTATGAAAGTCCATGGTGTCTTTATTTTTTATAGGAACTGTCAAAGTCCATGTGTATCACACCCCAATCGTACAACAGATAGAGCTAGCGAGATAGGAAGGAAATGAGTGCTGGATAGAGGGTTATTTCCTGACTGAAACAAAACAAAAGGAAAACCCCTTCATTTTCTCTTGGTAAAGAGTATAATATATATACAAATATCGTTCAATTTGAGGAGAGTTAGCTGTACCGATTATATAGTGATAGAAATATATATCTATTATTAAGTGTGTGTATTAACCTTTTTCTGAGTTTTTGTTTTTACTACACTATTTGCTGTAAATGTCATCACCACCAGCAACAGCATCGTTAACAAAAAAGAAGTACATGCTGACATCAACAGCAGTACAGGAAATTTTCTGCTTTATTTGTTGCTGCATATAGGCATGTGTATGTTCATATACAGAACCTGTACTTTTATAGCATGCACATAAATGTATTAAACCCTACCCTCGACTACTGAATTATTCTGCATATCCCACAGCCTTAAAACTGAGACCAACCAGTTCAGAGTCAGGGGTAAAAATAATTTTAAAACCAGATAGTAGGTTTATTGTGTCCCCATAATCTAGATGGTGTTTGTGTCGACTGCATAGAATAAAACCTTTGAAATTGTTGTTAACCTTTCAAGAAGTAGGTTGATTGCCTGGTAATGCGGACATGATATTTAGACCAATAGGTCTCATAGAAATTTAGAATGGTCTCAATTGGGCTATTATGTTGTAATGATCAGGAATTATTACCTGTATGTAGGACTTGTCTCCCATTACTATTTTAAGTGATATGATATATATATGTAGGTTGATTGAGATTTAAAGGGGGAAAAATAAGCAACCATTATGTTATGTAATATCTAGCTATCTATGAAGTTTTTAAGTTTAAAGTGGAGAAAGACTGGATCTGGAATTCTTTCATTCCTTTTAGAATAGAAAATACAGTCCCAATTTACAGGTGTATTGTACAGATTCAGGCTACCATATTACTATTCAATTTTTCATTTTATAGAAGTTGGTCAGACATTTAAGTTAAAGGAAATAAAGAAGGAAAGTGAAGTGTAGTTTGACAGCAGATAATTTAATTATGTTTCAAGAAATGACATGAATATTTGTTTTATGTGAATTTAAACGTGAAAAATTATTAATTCATCAATTTTCTCATTCGGTCATCTGTCCATTCAGTCGTTTGTTGATTTATTCATCTATTCGTTCGTTCGTTCTCCCATCCATCCATCCGTTCGTTCATCTGTCTGTTCATACATCCACAAATTCATATTGATAGAATTGATTATCCAGTAACTGAGGTTCATGTAGTTATCAATTAATCAATCTGTTTTCTTTCTAGGGCTGTCGTTTATGTGACCTCGACCCAGAATCATGATTTGAATCACAATTTGAATCATGATTCAAAACAGCAGCATGAATCACGATCCGACAGAATCAGCGTTTATACGACCATCTTTCTAACGCTGTTTCTCCCTGAATTCGGGCCGATCCAGTGCGCATCACAGTGCGCAGTTTGACCCAGGAAGTATAGGTCAACATTTTCGCACGTGTTTCTAACTTCACGTCGGCTGCTAGATTTTTGCTGCCGCCGGAGCTAACGAGCAAACGTTTGTGCAAGTGCAACGCTTACTCGGCTTCCGAAAAATAAATCTTTTACTTCCAGAATTCCGTGTATTGTACCTCATATTGTTTTTGATCGGGAACCAGAAGGGGTCATTATCCTTCCTCCCACCTCCCGATCGATTTTTCGTGTCTATGATGGTCCTGTACTGGGCACGAATTCTGTTAATTTTGTCTCGACAGGCGGTGCCACATCTCCGTTGAAATCGCCGCTGAAAGGGATCGTCTTATTTCTGTGAATCCCGGTAAGGGATGCTTGTGCTTCAGGCTGAGCCCAAAGCACAAGCAGAGCCCTGAGTTAATTCATCGTCGATCAGTCCAATTTGTGCCTTTGGAACTTGAAGAAATGATTGATGAAAACAATGAAATATACAAATGACGCTACAGTACAACCCTGGGGTACAGGTACAATACACAGAATGATAATTCCTAAATGCTGGCAATACTGCTACACGAAAATTAACCTGCACGAAACACACAAGCGCGCGCCTTTGAGTCGAACCCGGAAGAAGCACGACACAATGACGTCATAGAATCATGATTCAAATCACAATATCGTTTATACGACCTTTTTCGTTCGTGATTCTACAGAAACGTCTTTCCAAACGCCCCTTTTTTCGTGTTTCATGTTTGTGATTCTAATCATGATTATATTCAATTTCGACTAAACGCAATCGTGATTCTGCAGAATCGTGATTTGAATCATGATTCTAATCATGATTCTAGGGTAAAAAAGTGTCGAATAAACGCACCCTAGGAAGGGGGAGGGGCAGGGGTAATAATCTTCCGACTGTCAACACCTCCCCTGATATGTGTACTTAATGCTATGGGACTGAAGAGGTTACGTCAGTATAGACCGCAGGCCGTCTGCTTACCTGAGCTAGGGAGTTGACAATCAGGGGGATTCCTTTACTTACCTTATACCCTGCCTGAATCCAAGATTACCTTGTGCGGTCAATTCTTCCATGAAATATTCGGGAGTGTCCTGGCAATGTAACCTGTATAGAGGAATCTCGGTGTAACCTTACGCGCATAGTTAATGCCACACTTCCCCCTGGGCAAGGAAACATGTTATTAAAGCGGAGTTACCCGGTCAATTAATTAAAAAGTCAGTCGGTGACATGAAGGGTGTATTATTGTTGGGCTTAAAGTCAAATAGAGAGGAGCAGAGGAAAGAGGGAGGGAGGATATAGAGAATAGCTTTGGCAGAATGTTCCTTTTTTATTAAAGGTATCACTGCTCGGCAATAAATCCTTTGTATCTTCGATCTTATCAACAAAGATGTAGAGGTCTTGATTAATGTCATCTTGGAGAGTGCAATTAAACTTTTAGGATAGTAAAAGATGCCATTATCATATACATGTAACACTTTATTAAAAATGATGGGATGTCTTAGCGCTTGAAATAAGGATAAGAAGTGGCAATTAATGGACAGTAGGAGCTAATGGCTCAGTGTGAATTTATTCTGCAGTGACGTCATTTTATAGCTACAATGTACCTCTGACAATTTGAAAGCTATAATCACACAGGTACTGATGGGGACGTGAAATTGTTTTCCCCATGACTTTTCAGCCTTTTTGTCTTTCCGTACCACATAAAAAGCCATTTTGGAGTCTTTGAGTTAGACTACAAGACTTTGTCTAGTATTTTCTTCAAAGTCTTGCCTTAATTCTTAATATTAAAAAAAGAGGATAAATCTTTATATCAAGAACTGTTCTTGCTGTTATTGGGATTAGAATTTTAGAACCGGTAACCTTGCCAGCAGGTAAGCGCAAGGATTTTCCCATTGAGCCACACTAACAAGTTACTCCAGTTGTTGCCAGTTATTAATAGCTTTACGATGTTTCTTTCATGAATATTCATGAAAACATGTAGTCTTTAACCATATTCTGATGCTGGGAAGATAATGCTGTAGGAAAAAGTATTTAGCTGTAAAGACATACATGTACATGTACACAGGTACAGACCTACAAGTAGGCCAATTGGAAAGGTGATATTGAATCCAGTACAGTCAATATACATGAACACATTATGGACATGTATATCCATTTTATTAGGAAGGTGGGAAAATCAAAGTTGTACAGAAAGAGAAACCATGTACTACCTTTTGTTTAAAGAACCTTGAAGTTGACTTTGGCTACATGAATAATCTAATCAGCACAATATCTTTTGTTCGAGCTTTTTATTACTCTACTTTGCGCATGAACTGATGAAGAGCAGGGCCTTGTTTGAAAAGAGTTATGATTGATCCGATCAACCACAACGTGAAAAGCCAGTTACACCAACATTTAAGATACATTAATCTTCAAAATATTTTATAGATAATAATGTTTATCACACATTCAACGTTGTTTTGACAATTCATTGTGCATCTTCTGTGCTAAAAAGAAAAATTGTGGAAAGTTCCTGCAGGATAGATTTGACAGTGATGGATTTCCATATAGTTGAGGTTGATTGGATCATGGAACTACATGTACTCCATGATTGGATCAATCTAAACCCTTTGTAAGATTGGACCCTTGGCTAGGATTTGATTGATTTAGAATTCTTTGTTGACTGACTGCTATTTAACCATTTAGTTTGATTGAACAAATGTGATATGAAACCTAAAATATGGGTTTTACATGTATCATAACAAGATTGGTCAAGTGATATACATTTGATTTGTTCACAGGCCAATTATACAATGGCAGTGATTTATTGCAGCACTGTGATACTGTTTGTAATTGCCTGAACATTGAAAATGTCAGGCATTTTTGTTATTGTTAATTAGAAACCAAATGTTGATCTGTTTATTATGTATCATCTGCACTGAATACATGTATATTCAAAGATCATTGTCAATATTGTTCACAAGTAGCTCACATACACCATGGAGCTATTAATAGTGTAATAGCTCCATGCGTGGACTTATGAATAATCAATCTTCATTTTATTGTAAGTTAGTTAGTTCTACGTAAAGTTCATTCATTTGGATTTTAAGTGCTCTTGATGTCATTTCAGGCCCTCATCAGTATCTAAAGATATCAAAGCAGTGAGAGTGTGTGTCTAATTATCACTCATTAAACTTGATTCCAGGTATAAATCTTTTATGTTTCAAAACCACATCACATTCTTTTGTGTGATGGTATCAATATTATTTTGTATATTGCTTCTTTTTTTAGAAGCTGGAAATCACTGAAAATGCGATGGTAGCAAGTGATTTTTACGAAACAAAAAAGGTTTACTGATATTTTTTTTATTGTTGATACTCGGCCCCATAACAAAAATTTTTGGTACTGATAGTAGAAATTTTGTACAAGATATTATATTAACCATTGTGCTCCATGGATATTTGATCAATAGTTGATCAATGTTTTGTGTTACAGGCTCTGGTTGCATCTTCACAGCAATTGCATTTCGCATTTCATGTCTCGTATTTCTATTTTTTGTTTTTTTGTAGAATTGTTATGACTGATTAATGAATTCTCATAATTTTGTTTCTGTCATTCCAGGTTGCAGAGGAGATGGAGAAGGAAAGGAGAATGTTTCAGCTACAAATGTGTGAGGTAAGAGAAACATAATATGTTAAACATTCACTTTGATCATATTGGCGTAATATTTTGCGATGGATCACAAAGTACAATGTTATTGTGTAGTTTATAAGAAAGCTGATCCCAAGCTTTTGAATAATGTATAACTTGTCAAAAATTGTGTGTACGGTAACCCATAGGAGTACTCAAGAATTTCAGGGAGAGATTCGCAAAACAAGATTAAAAGTTTGAGGTTCGTTCAAGCATTAGATGTGTGTAATGTGCAAATTCTACTTCTCTGAGCAGTCTAGAAAGAAATATTCTTTATACTGCCCATAGATATTACAATATCATAATTCTTGTTCCTCCGCCTTAGCCTTCTCAGTTATTTCGAAGTAAAAGTACTGACAACTGATCCCAGATCGAGTAATACCTGTACCTGTGTGTCTTTGAAAAATGCACTTATCTGAGTTTATTGATAATATGTTAGTTATTTTTATCATTATTATGACTCAGTATGGATGTACATTATTATTTGGTTTTGATAGGGGTCGAGGTATAAATTTCCATTGAGTTTGAGAATCTGTCTCTTTGTGAAATGGATGACGTGATAGAATTTGGAAGTTTCAGGAACCAAGATTCCATTTGTGATTCTGCAACTTCCTCTTGGCTGTTGCATTGTTAACATTGTCATGAATGCAATTACCGACAGTCATGCCCAGCTTTTCAAGGAATTTCATTTTAGAACAGATAATGCCTTTCCTTCTTTGTAAAAATATCCCTTATTTCTAATGCCATCCTTTTTTCATAAGGGGGGGGGGGAGTTGGTGAAATTGTTAGGTTTTATAAAACGTGAGTGTCAAGGTATACACTTAAGCATTCATTGTCAGCATGTGGATTTTAATAGCATTATCAAGTTACTTCATACCAGGATGTTTTGTTAAGCACTGGGGAAAAAACCCAGAAGAAAAATGTCCTTTCCTTGGATGATGCTCTTCCTTCAACATGGCAAACAGTTGTCATCAACACTCTTCTATGTTTGATCCTTATTCAATTTACTATTATTATTACTATCACTGAATAAATGTATGCTGAAAGGGCAGAGCTAAAAATACTTTCCTGTTTTATTTGCAACATAACACACAATACATCACCTTAATTTCTAATATGATTTGTAGAAATTTTCTTACTTGCTTTTTGTCTCACCTGCGAAGCAAAGTGAGACTATAGGCGCCGCTTTTCCGACGGCGGCGGCGGCGGCGGCGGCGACGGCGGCGGCGTCAACATCAAATCTTAACCTGAGGTTAAAGTTTTGAAATGACGTCATAACTTAAAGTATATGGACCTGGTTAATAAAACTTGGCCATAAGGTTAATCAAGTATTACTGAACATCCTATTAGAGTTTCATGTCACATGACCAAGGTCAAAGGTCATTTAGGGTCAATAAACTTAGACCATGTTGGAGGAATCAACATCGAAATCTTAACCCGAGGTTAAGTTTTTGAAATGTCATCATAACTTAGAAAATATATGGACCTAGTTCATGAAACTTGGACATAAGGTTAATCAAGTATCACTGAACATCCTACATGAGGTTCATGTCACATGACCAAGGTCAAAGGTCATTTAGGGTCAATGAACTTTGGCCAAATTGGGGATATCTGTTGATTTCCCCTCATAACTTTGAAAGTTTATGGATCTGATTCATGAAACTTGGACATAATAGTAATCAAGCATCACTGAAAATTTTGTGCAAGTTTGAGGTCTCATGATTAAGGTCAAAGGTCATTTAGGGTCAATGAACTTTGGCCGAATCGGGGGTATCTGTTGAATTACCATCATAACTTTGAAAGTTTATTGGTCTAGTTCATTAAACTTGGACATTAGAGTAATCAAGTATCACTGAACATCCTGTGTACATTTCAGGTCACATGGCCAAGGTCATAGGTCAATGAACTTTGGCCGAATTGGGTGTATCTGTTGAATTACCATCATAACTTTGAAAGTTTATGGATCTGATTCATGAAACTTGTACATAAGAATAATCAAGTATCACTGAACATCCTGTTCGAGTTTCAGGTCACATGATCAAGGTCAAAGGTCATGTAAGGTCAATGAACTTTGGCCATGTTGGGTTTTTTTGTTGAATAACCATCATATCTCTGTAAGTATATTGGTCTAGTTCATAAAAAGTGGACATAAGAGTAACCATGTATCATTGAACATCTTGTGCGAGTTCGAGTAGTATTCAAAGTCAGCAATGCTGCTATATTGAACCGCGTGATGCAGGTGAGACGGCCAGAGGCATTCCACTTGTTATTATTTCTCGTTTCATTTTGATAAGCTCACAAAATAAAGAAAATGCAAATGATGATGAAATACAAGTCTTTTACTGCTTATTTGATATATGTATCTTCATAGTTTTATCGTACTTACACTGGTGAAAATTATGCATTGTATTTTGGTAAGAAGGATGTTTATTGAGTGACAGATGCAGTAATTTACCCTGAAATTTTTGTGTGTGCAAGACAAAAAGAGATGTAAAGTACAAACAAATATTAACATAACAAATAAATAGCATTACAAAATAATTTGCATTGTGCTTATACATGTACATGTACATGTATTATTGAAATGGCATTGATACTTTTGTCTAGGTCCTAATACACAAACGTCAGCAATTAATTGTATGTTTGATTTTTATGATTGATAGTACATTGTGGAACCAATTGTGGAAAAATGTTCTACTATCATTGCTAAGTTTTTGTGTTACGGGCCCCTGATCAAGTCAATTGTGTAGTCCCATAGAATAAATGAATTGACACTTCAGAACTAATATAGTGGAAGTCACTAGTCTAAAATTAACCAGCTATTTTATTGACCTTTATTCTGTAGTACTTATTCAAAGTTAATGAGATCAAGGCAAAGAAAGGAGCTGAGCTTGTACAGCATCTAGTGGAGTACTACAGAGCAGAAAATAAGTGAGTTTCTATTGAATGTTGCATATGTAACTTGAAGACTAAAGTTGATCTTTATTTTTATGGAAAACTCATGCTCTATGTATTATGAAATCTTTTAATTTGGGTGATTTGAAAGTTTCTTACTGTGAACTTATGATATGAGGAAACTCACCCGAGTTTATTTTTCCAAATCGTGGTTTATCAATGATATGCAGGTAGCATGCTAAGCTTCACAATCTACATGCCATTCCAAAACATTAATGAGATGCATGTTTTATGCTCAGGGGAGCATCATATTAAACAATTACCTTTTCACTGACAACTGTTATAAGCTACAGAAATCTATACCAGATTGGCCGAGAGCTAATTAATCAGGAACAATCACTGAAGTTAAATGAAATGCTCCATGGGAACTTTTGGGAACTTTTTATCTTGCTTTTTGAGGAAAGAAATACTTGCAGACCATACAATACATTTGGGTCCAATAATCGTATTTGACCAAAGGTTTTGATATCCTGATAGATAAAAAAAATATATAATTTATTTTCTTGGTCTTCATTTATCCTCTTCAATTTTCCTTTTATTGCCTACAGCTACTTTAGAGATGGTTTGAAGACGGTGGAGCATTTCCAGTCATACATCGATGAGCTCTCTTCACATGTCTCTCAAATCAAAGCACGTCAAGATGAAGAGAGAAAAAAGCTTTTCGAGCTCAAACTCACTCTCAAGAATAGCTTGAATTTAGAAAAAGAGGTAAGAATGTAGCTAATTTCTTCTGAATACTTTGAATTATTGGGAAGTCTGCTCATTAATTTCCCCGATAATAGCCATTTTAGATTTACAAGTGGGCAATTTGAAAAGAGAGAAAAAAAAATCACCATTTGATAGTCGTGAATAACGATAATGATATTCTGCTTTTATATAATGCTTTAACATAGTAACAACGTTTCTATATAGTGCCTTGCAGAATTACCATTACCTCGGTCATAGGATCCTGGCTTTCCCACATATAGTTTATGTACTTTTTCCGCTCCCTGGGGACTGCTTTTTTCAGAGTTTCCATACTCTGGTGCTAGTCATACTACTAGGTATTTGCGACCTACTGTGTACTTTGTAAAGTATACCTGGGTGGAGAGTGACAGAGTGTGGCTTGACGCTTTGCCAAAGGATGCTAGGTCGTGGTTGGATTAGAACACACAACCCTTTAATTACCAGGCGAGAGTCAGTACTGCTTCACCACAATGCGGATTAAACAATGATGAAAAATGAAGTCAGCATTATTTATGTGTGATATAGTCATCAAGGGTTATTGTACCTTGTTGAATGAATAATCCATTAATTTGTTAGGTTTGAGGCAAATGATTATGTGCTCAGACAGATAGATACAGCACGTGGAGTATGAAGAGTTCAAAATAAATAACATTGTTACCAAGATAAATGACTGAATATTGTCATTCGTAAAATGCTTTAGTAGTACCATCTGTATAACATCTCATTTTATGAAGGAAAACCCCAGTCTGCAATTGTAGTCACTTATATTTTTGTTTCCTTTAAAGTAGATAATGATACTTTAACATGCATTTTTCAAAGCTTCATGGTCATATCATACAAAGATGAAAGTTCTGTAAAACAAGTCCAATCTCCTATCTCCTTTAGACCCCACCAGAGAAGCAAGGATACAGCTTACATCAGCTGGAGACCAACAATGCTGTTGGAACAGAGAAGAGCGGTTACCTCCATAAACGCACAGAAGGACTGCGCAAGGTGTATCAGAAGCGAAAGTGTGATGTCTGCGATGGCTACCTCCATATATCACATTCCACGCCGAGCCGTGCCCCAGCGAAGCTCAACCTTCTGACCTGCCAGGTCAAACCATCTCCAGAAGAGTCCAGCCGCAAGTACTTTGACCTTGTTGCGCGTAAGATATCATAAGTCCTTACTTGATAGACAATAAGACTCGTTCTGTTGTGGTGTGGTAAGGCTTAGTTACATCTTTCGACCAATCAAATTCTGAAGAAGTCGGTGAAAACTTAGTTTTGTCCAAACTTGACTTGACGTAGCAAGCCATAACATAGCTTTGACTGATAAATTCATAATCCTTGTGATGCCAAAACTTTCTCCTTGGTTTGTGGGTTATCTGTTTCTCAATGTCAGCAAGCACGCTATAAAAAAAAGTGCTGTTGAGCTCTGCTATGCTCTGTTTGAACAAGGCTTTGGTTTTATTTGTGTTTGATATAACTTTGTTTTGGTAACCCGACATTTGAAAATTTGAAAAAGTTAACTACTGCTTGTGCCTTGATATCCGTGAAAATCTAGGGATAAGGCTGTAATTGTGATATTTTTTTTAAAGGTGTCAAGTAGAGTGAGTCTTATGATTAGGTTTTGGTCTGAGGTTAACTTTAATGTATAAATAATTGTGCACATATTACATATGAGTGATGATTATTATCTCATATTATTGAACCATTTGCATATATCCTTGCATATATCATCCTCTCAAAGTTTCTGTATGCTGTGAGGTAATTTATTTTTTCTTTCCCAATTGCAGAGGATAGAACATACCACTTTATGGCTGAAACAGAGGATGAAGCAGAAGAGTGGATATCTGTTCTTAACAACAGTAAGAAGTTTGCCCTAGAAGCCGTCTTCAACGAAGGGTCTTCCCCTTCAGAGCTCACCAATAGAGGGCTTCAGGATCTCACACAGAGTATTGTTCAAGAGGTCAAGAGGTTACCTGGTAACAACGTTTGTTGTGATTGCACTGCAGCAGGTAAAATATATTCAGTAACTAATAATGTAGAGTGTGAACAGTAGCCTGTTTCATTAAACTTGTTTTAATAACAAACTTGCAATGACAATTCAAATCTACTGAAATCCTTCAATTTCATTGGCTGATGTGTTAAAGGAATTATGCATTTGTTATTATAACAAGTCTTTGCGAAACAGGACCTGGACCATAGATATCTTTGGCAGAGGTTTGGTTATAAATTACCCAGAATATTCAGTGATAAACCACTGCTGCTTCAACAAAAGCTTATATCTCAAGAAAAGTTGAATGTTCAGGGAAGCGAAGAAAAAATTACTTCCACTGTAAGGTATCCAATGTAAATTTCTCTTTTCTGCCATAGTTTAATTGCTTAATCACTTGATGGATTGTGTAGTCATTGATACAAAAACTGGCTTGTTGGAAAATAATGTGATCAAGATTTAACAAGATATTAATCTTGGTTTATCAAATATGAAACATTCAGTGTTGTAGTTAAGAGACTAACAGTGCAGTGTTTACATGAAATATTTGCGATAACGTAAATATGATCGTCATAACACTATAATATTAGCCAAATGTAATTTTGTATGGAATAAGCACTGCTTAGCTAATGATAATCAAGGTTCTTAAGTTATTCTTTACGCACCATATTTCTTTGTTACATAGTGTTATGTTTCATTGTTGTTTGCAGATCCACAGTGGTTGTCTACTAACCTAGGTATCCTAACGTGTATAGAATGTTCAGGTGTACATAGAGAGATGGGTGTCCACATATCTAGAGTACAGTCATTAGAACTTGATAGGCTTAGCACGGCACAACTACTGGTAAGTTTTTTTTTTCATTAGTCATCAGGGGAGCATACTCTGCTGTTATATGACACTTACCATAGACGGTAGTCCATAGTCAAACACTCGTCGCTCTTAGCCAATTAACTTTTTATTTCAATGAAAGTTTCTCTTCTCCAGACCTGACAACTTGCCTGATGACAAATGTAAATGAAACATTTGCCAGGAAGATGAATAACCTAAGATTTTTATGTAAACAAATATGTAGTGAATTACTAGGTGTATTGCTGAATCATATTTATGCCTCCATCCACTGTAATTGGTTGCCGGAGGCAAAATTTTATTGGGTCATCCATCTATTCATCCAAAAATCCAACAAGATCAAGTAGTTATAAATGGAGCAAAACATTATGTGGTGTATATCCATTTTCCTGTCATTACTGTATTTATATTTGCTTACGATACATTTTGTAATATTTCATATGTTTAATATTTTCTCTTGTCTTTTTCCCCTTTTTGATTCATCCTTCTATACAGCTTGCAATAACTGTAGGGAATGAAGATTTTAATGAGGTTTATGAAGCCAAATTAGAAGGGAACAAACCCACTCATACCAGCTCCATGTAAGTCCAAATCTTTTACACCTCTTCATACATTGTGATGCCACAAATGTAGAAGCAGCATAGGAGGATGTTTCACAAAGCTTCAGTGCTATTGCGCACATAGGATAGATAATATTTTCGATGACTTTGCAAGATTGTGCATTCCCTGATTCAAACAATGTGTTTGATCAGTGTGTGGGGACGTTGCGGTCTAGTGGTTACAACTCGCATAATTCAGTCAGAGGGACGTGGGTTTCGAATCCCAGCTTAGATGTGTTTTCCTTTGGCAAGAATTTACCCACATTGTGCTGCATTCGACCCAGGTGAGGTGAATGGGTATCCGGTAGGATTTATTCCTTGAATGCTTTAGCGCCTATATGGTGGCTTAGCTACAGCTAGGGTAATAATATGATACCAAGTATCGAGCGCAGTATGCAATTGTAGCAGCTGCGCTATATAAATGGACCATGTTATTATTATCTGTTATCTTCTGCATTGAAGTAGAAATAGAAAGTTTTAAGAAAAACATTGTTGAGAGTGTAGTATTTCAGTGAAATACCAAGTTTGTTACACATTGTCTGGTGATATCTTCTTGTGTCCTCTAACAATCTCCCTGACCTCTGACCTTTGACCTGCAGGGATGCAAGGAAAGAGTTCATAAGAGCAAAGTATGAGAAGAAGAAATTTGTTCTGAAGACTGCTGCACAGCCCAGTCAGCTGTTGTTTGACCTTCGGCAGGCTGTTCTTCTCTCTGAGATCATACAGGTTTTAAGGGTCTTTGCGGAAGGTGTGGATCTTGTTGCTCCACTTCCAAATACGGTTAGTTAATATTTTTTGTTATCATATTGTTTGATGAATATGTAGTTTATTTTGTATTTGAATACTTTGTCTTGGGGAAATTCATAGAAATATTAGGTTGATGGCTGAAAATAGAGGCAAGATTTAGTAATACAGAAATGTTTAGTAGTGCTAATACCGAAATACACATCTTCTTGTATGATGTTTGTTGTTGATGTTATTAACTCGGGGGAGTCATCCTTAAAGTATGCCTGCTTTCACTTAATCTTAATATCAGTGTATCATATCCTAAAACTTTGTATGTGATTAACACCATAAATGCCTCTGAATATACCTATTTAGGACTAATATATCCACATAGAATGTTTGGCATCTTTGATGATGAAGAGCACCTATAATACTGGAATAAATGTAGAAATATTTACTATTATAATTGTGATACAAGAGGGACTTTTCCATTCTTTTGGATGGAAGTGGATGGTTTAACGGAATGCCTGATATTCTTGTCTAACAATTTCATTTTCTGTGTTCCATATCCCATCAAGGCTGGTAATAAGACTGCCTTACATCTAGCAGTCGAGCAGCAGGATGATGTCAATCTCCACATAGTAGATTTCATCATTCAGAACACGACTGTGATTGACCAGCAGATGACCGATGGTAACACCCCTCTTCACCTGGCTGCTAAGTATGACAAGGTGGAGTGTGTAAAGTTACTGCTACGAGGAAGTGCAAATATAGAAATATGTGAGTGTGGAGATATCTCTTACTGTTAGCCTTTAAAACATCCTTTCTGTTTTTGTGTTAGTTTTCAAAGCTATTCCTTTGTGTTTGTCTCAAAATTGATTTTTCTAGAGAATGATTTTCTATCCCTTTGTAGACCCTCAGACAGACTATGTTACGACCTTTGAAGTCTTTCTCTTTCTCCAAATATTGATTTAAAACATTGTTCAGAACCCACTTCTTTACCTAATTTAAGTTCAAGAGACTTTTATACATTTGCTGTTGACAGACGTTCAGCTAGCTATCTTGGTATCAATTGTATGAAGATAAAACAAAAACCAACAAAGGAGAATGTAGAGAAAACTAGGGTGAATTTAAAAGCAGCTGAGAATTAGTAATTTCTTTTCCTTGTAAACCCAGTTGAATAATTAGGGAAAGGGATCAAAAGGGAGACAATGCATTTATTGAGAATATTTGTCTCTACTGTTTAGTTGTCTGGATTTAAAAGTAAATGTGAATGTCCTCTAACAAAGTAATCATTGATACAAAACAAATTTGTAGATATTTTATCTTATGTCAAATTGTAATTGATTTGTTTTGCTTTGAACTTTAGTAAATAAAGCAAAGGAGTCGGCCTTAGACATTGCGATAAATAATGGCAACACCCAATGTGAGGACCTACTACGTGCTGCTACATCAGGCAAGGTCACACAGTGTGAACATGTGGAGTTCTGCTGGGGCATGATGGGTAATGAGGATGGCGTAGACTTCAGTGACGACGATCTGGATGATCGGGAGAAGAAGCCGTTACAGGTTTGAGAAATGGTTTTGAAAAAATCAAAATAATTTTTGAATTTGTATGTTCTTAGTTAGGATTTATTCCTGTGTAACATACACTAACATGATTGATTACCAATATCATTGATTGGAAAGAAGTCATTTGTTTGACATGATAGGAAGAAGTCAATATCTTCAAGGAATTAAAAAAGATGATTCCAGCTGAATAACAGTCCACTGTATACCTGATTTTCAGAGTCCATAAGACCAACTCTTACGTGTATCTACTATTTGATCTTTGTGCTGAAGTTCTAACAGGCTTATGTTAATATAATAAGGAACATAATATACACCTGTTAAAAAAACAAAATGCCTAATACAGATTTCATATACACAGCTTGTGGAAATTGTCCTCTTAGTTGCCATGCCACCCCAAAAGTTTCGGTGACAATGTACTGTGACACTTACATCACTGTCGCAATTACAGTTTACATTGACAATGTATGTGATAGCTGCACAGGATGCTGTCGGTGAATTAGTACGTGACGGGTGGCCATTTTGTACCAAGGAGGCAGAGTCTCCCTGTACTTATGGTATGTGTGCAATTGCTATGTTATTATTAATTTTCTTTTTTGTACTATGTATTTTTTTGTTGTATATTGTTTATAAGCTTCACACAATGTTGCCAAACAAATTTCCTAATTTAGTCATCTTATTATTTCCTCTTATTTTTTTGTTACTTGCCAGAGTCCAAGAAGACCCAATAGCAGACCGCAAACGTTGCCAAATTCACCTGTTAGCTCAATGTCAAAGTCATCAAGAGATCGCTTTTCAGACATGCTGATGGCTAATGTAAACAAAGGAGACCAAAGCTCGACAGATAAACTCAGAATGCCGCCCCCTCCAGTCCCACCTAGGAGAAGTGAGTATTATTGAGTAAAAGGAAAAACAATCTCATATTTATGAACAACAAATTATTACTTTTTATTGTTTTTTCTCCCTAATTTTTTAAAGATTTTTTCTCCTTCATATTTATTCACTTATTCAGTTAATCTACAGATGATTTACTGTTTACACCATTATTGGTAGTAACTTTATGTTTTATGAAAATGCTTGTCAGTGAAATTGAAATGATATATGGAGATGTGTGTTGCATGATCTTGTTAACTGTCTGTTGAAATAAAACAACTATCATAATTTTTGTTGATAATGTTTCCAAATTTGATCTTTTCTATGTTTACAATTAAAACTTGTTTATTCTACTATCTATTCTACCAATTCAGTCAAATCTTTCCCTGTGCCTAAGGTCACTGGTAAGAACAAAATTGGGAGAGGTAAATTTTGGCATCAGATAAATTCGCTTTGTGAAACCGTTTTGAATTAAAGCTGAAGCCCAAAGTTTGATGTTAATTTTATTGGGATTATGGCATTTATGCAAAGACAATGTTTTTTATGCTGAGATAACAAGTGTGTTGATATACTTTATAAACTAAGTACTTTTGAGTTTCCGTGGGTAATTGATAATATCATTCCTAATCATTGAGTTGTGTGTCCATTGAAGACCAACTGCAATTCACAAAACATTCCCATATTTTTTCTTGTTATATGTTTTTTTGTTAACATTTTGTACAAATTGTTTATTTCAGGCCTAGCTTGTTTTGCTGCTGATTAAATTACAAAATAATCACCACCATGAAAATGTGTTCTTAAGCTCAATGCTTCTGTAATGCACTTTATCTTTATTTGCAGCTTTCATTTGTGTTTTTTCCTTCAATAAATGTTTGTAAGCATCTCCAAAACATTGATATCAATATGGGGGATATTGTTTCTCTATTTATCACTTCATTTATTTTGGATAAAACTGGAGTAATTTTAAGTGAAAATGCAATTCAGTGCACAAAAAAAAAATGAAAAGAAAGAGGGCATGTTTATATGTATATTTTAAAAAGTATTTGTAAAAGAAAAAAAGTTCTCTTGAAAAATGATACTTTGTTCATAGTCTATTAGCATGAAATGCAATATGCACATTTATGCATTTGTTATATTGTGGGAATAAGAATTCATCTTGACAGGTTAAGCTAATAATAAATGTCTTTTTGGTTAGTAGTTATTAAAGTATATCCCTCACTAAAAATTCTTTAGTATTAAGACGTTGATTGGAAGTTGTTTCATGAGATGGAGGATAATATCATTGCTAGTTTGGTGTTATGAACTATGCCTTTGCTAAAGTTTCAGAATGATATTTGGTGCGATTTTGTGCAATTTTTGCTTCTTCTCAGTGATGTTTTGTCTTCCGTTTGGTCATCACCATCATTGGTCTTACTCCGGTATGATTTCTGCTGCTGTTGCTATGCAAGGCATTCAAGTTATCTTGCTTTCCCTTTAGTTAGTCTGAAAGTGAACCAGTCCATGTTTCCCTATAATTTAGTCCGACCAAGGGGTGTGTTTCATATAGACAAAAGGGTTAGAAAACTCCCTGAAGTATAGCCAACCATGCATGCTCTTGGTTGCTGTCATATTTAACCTCACTGTTGTGGCAAAGTTGATGTCATTTATATTCTGAATTATTGTTACACAAGACAACCCCCCCCCCCAAGAATCAGTAAACAGATTTTTCATTTATTTTGTGCCCATGGTTTCAAGGAATTGAGAGGGTGATCTGTAGCCGTAATGTCTTCTTGATATGAAAGTGAATTTCACTTGATTTGAACTTCTTGGGCAACTTGGTATATGATTGAATCCATTCAAGCCCTCTATGTTTTACCCTTTCCCCCTTATTGGCGCCAGAGTTTTAACTTCTTTTTTTTTTGGGGGGGGGGTTCTGGGGAGTAGGAATATAAGGATATTTAACTCAATCTGGTGGATGTTTCATAAAGCTGTTTGCAAGTTATGAGCGACTTTAAGAACGACTGGTGAACCTTTCTTATACACTAATAATCACCTTTGAACATTCAATGGTGAATATCATTTACCACAAGAAAGGATCACCGATCGATCTTAATGCCATTCTTAACTTACGAACAACTTTTGAGAAACTGCCCTTGATAAATAATAAGCCATCAAAATACATGGTGGGGGGATATGATCTCAAGCCCTCATCAGTTTTTATAGTACAATAACAGGTCAGATAGTTATGTCTTGTCCCCTGACCACCAGTGCAGAAATGTTTGAACTTGCATGATTTTTCCTCTGGTTCACTTTCAATTCTAGCATATTAGTTAGTTTTATTAATTTTTTTTAGATACCTCATTTGTCTTGTTTGCTTGATTTGTTTGCCAATGATCTTTCCCCCTATTTTCATCTGCACATACAAAAAAGGAAATTTAATCTGTCCTCTCTGTTCAAGTAAAGTGCCGAAATTGAAAAAGATTTTGATATGAGTGGCTGCCAACCAGTGTGTCTTCAAGGTTATGTAAATTGTAGCTAACAAAAACTTATAAGCTACAATTTCTTACACGCTACTGTAATAGACCTTATGCATTGACATCATTGCGCAGTCATCTTAGCGGCTGAAGTCATTGCTTTGCATGCGTTGGTGATCTGCAACTGGCACATCTTTGACAACTCTGTTTACATGTATTCCTGTATCCTCTGAGGGAGGGCGCTATGATATTATGAAGTCAAATAAGGTCTATACTAAAAGTGTAACTTCATTTTGAGGAAGGAATATAATTTGTCTTGCAGTAAACATACAATACTGCATTATTATGTGCTTACTTTGTACACTTTTATTTTGATTGTGGAAATTCAATGTATTCAATTCAATATTATTTGCTTGAGAGCCCATTGAAAAATTGAGGTAGCAAAATAATGGAAATAAAGAAACTGTTTAAAAGAATGAATGGCAAATGATAAAAGGCCAGTCTCTGCAACCATTAAACCATTGCAATTTGAATTTAAGATAAATTTGCATTGATCTTTGCATGTTTGTTTGCAGCATGACTCATCCCTTAATATTGAAGTTGAGTTCTGATGTTTAAAAAAAAATGCACCTTGATTCAGATTGCATGGAATATCAGAGCAAGCTGTAAGAAAAACAAAACAATGATGAGTTATAGTGAAATGGATATCTTCATTTAAGAGGTAGCTATTGAAGTTTTGAATAGTAGGCCTGTAGAGATTCACCATATTTGGTGGGATAGTCTTTCCTTTGAAATCACTTGAATATTGAGAAAGTTCAGATTTACATTACTTGATATAAGACCTACTAGGTACTTCATCTAGTCATTATTCAAGGTGAGGGTGTTATTTCCTGAATAATGAGATATGAGGTTTTGTCATTTGAGCAAGGATGTATCATAGGCACTATTATAAAACAATAATTAGTTTTATTTCTTTTCATATTAAATCCAGGCTAATAATGTCTGTTTCAATTTTCATCTTTCGGGGATAAGTGTTGTCTTGAAAAGAATACTGATTTAAAAATTCCTTGAGTACAGATTGATTTATCTAATGTGTATTTTAATATTTTGATAACATAGAATTAATTTATTTATTATCCAATGCAATGATAATAACAAGTTACAAGTTTACAGCCAATTATGCTGTTAATAAAGTAATAAACCTGATACTCCCACCCTACCTCATCTATTGTTTTTTCAGTCAAACATTCAGATGGGGAATTCCCTTCTAGTTGTTTTTAATGCACTGTGCATGAATGTATCTAAAATATGAAAAGTTAATTTGATTTGCATGCTTTCAGTTTCAGTGATAATGAGCTTTGAGATTATTTTGTTGAACGAAATAGACAATCACACAACTGAAACTGCACTTGTTTTTCTTCAGTTAAATTTTGACTTTATAATGCAAATTATAGCAAAAAAAACTAGCATAATTGGTGATTCTGATCAGTTTATTTTGTTTTTGTGAGTCATTAGTTATCTTTTTATTTCTTGGAAGGGGGGGGGGGTAGGTTGGACAATCCGTTTCCTTTGAGGAAATTGATGATATTCAGCTACTGTAAAATTTATTGTAGTGCTATATAAATAATCAGTTTTATTTCTATGCAGAGTTCAATGCCCAGTATCTGATACATTTACAGTCTTTTGCCTGTTTTAATGCTGTGTTTTGATCAGTTTCATTTTATAACATTCTTTATTTCATTGACATTGCTTTTTATTGCTACCTTAATAAAGCTACTTGGGATAAATCACACGAGACTATATTCAATTCAATATGGAGATATTGAGGCCTTTCAGGCATGGCATAGTAACACTTCTATTAAGAACTGATATTCATATCGATCCACATGTTGTTGATAAAGTTGTCCAAACTGTGGCTTATGGTGTCATGATGTCTTGTGATTTCATAATTGATTTCATATGATGTCATTAGTCACTTCATGTGATGAGATGAGATAGTTGCGCATCTTTGGAGTTGGACAAAAATGAATTGTATCATCACATTGATTTTGTAAACAAACTTGAGCTTAGCTTAGTTGCGCCATGTCTGAATGAGACCTAAGCACGCTGTTTTCTTTGCATTCTTCCAATAAATGTACTGAGCCAAATATTATTTGGAAAGTGGGAATTACTAATCTGAATTGAATATGTGTCCAGATTACTGTGAAGTTTTTCATGCTCTAGCAGAGTTTGTTTGCAATTCCGTTTACTCAGGCCAGAAATCTTCCATGCTTTGCATTCATGTGCCACCATGTTTTGTTTTTCTTCCCACAAAAATTTCTTTTTGTGTTTGCCATGCGAAGGAAGCCATAGGAGAGGCAGGAGAGGTGAAGCGCTTATTTCAGTTTAATCTGCATGGTCCAGTACTTGTTCTCTTTGTTTGTGTCTTTTATATCATTTTGAAATGCTTAAAATATATGATTTCAGGCATGAAAATATTAATAGTCATAGATACAATTTACAGGTGGAACATTTTGGATGGTTTATAGCAGAATTGTTTTTTGTTCACATATCCAACTTACCCACAGCCTACAGTCAATTATAGTAGCATAAAAGTAATTTGATGGCTAACCTCAAATGTTGATGTTCCCATTACCCAACCCTTCTTAATGTAGATGTTTTCTCTCTTCATTATCTTCGAAGTAACCCTAATTGGCAAAATGATTGGAAAAGATGAGTCTTCTCAATTTTTCCTGTTGTATAAAACATGGATGTATTTTCCCATTTAAACATATCCCCCCCCACTCATGGGTTTAAGTAACCCTTTCTCATGGACATCATGATACTAGTTTATACTTCTGGTTTTTAGTAGTAGTTACTTATATATATATATATATATATATATATATATTTGTTTAATTTCATTTCAATTGGGAAACTTCAGAATCTGTTTTGCATGGTATAGTAGTGACCCCTTTGATAGTTTATTCGGTGGGAATTAGTTGGTATAAATTCATAGTTTTAGATCAGAAAATCTAAAGTTGACTCACACTTCAAGATGATCACTTTTTGTGGATATTTTTTGTAATTCCTATTTTCAATTTCTCTACTTGCATGTATATCTATGATTTAATAGTTGCACTCAGTTGGCTTAGAAAGGGTTAAAAAATGTTTACAAGTACCAAATTTTACTTTTCAAATTTTTTTACCAGTTATAATAGGAATTAGCTCTCTGTGAAGTTATTCCATTCTATCAAGAAAAAGCAAGATATCATTTTATCTATCTTGAGTTAATCAGATAAATTAGGTTTTAGTGTTTATTTTGGTTTGTTTTTTACTTTTTTTATTTACTCGAACATATATGCACTGGATACATGATTGACAAAAGCTGTTTTTACATCATGTTCACGATACGGACACATGTACATGTAAAACAAAATTATCAAATTTCAACATTGATATGATTTTAAGGTACTGTACATTGAATTTCACTACATCAGAGCAAAACAATTATGTGAATATATACAAAAGCAGAAATTTAGGTCGGAGATATCTGTTATTATTCAAATGCATAAATTGATTTCTACATTTATATTTAATATTACTTGTTGATTTCAGGATATTTGAAAGTCTTCTTGCTTATCATTAGGCTGTAAATGTGAGGAAATAATAACTTTAAAGCACTTTAAGCAGTTGTAGATTAAAAGCACTATTTAAAAGCCAATTTTTATTAAATAATTAATCCAAGTATGGATAATAGCTTTTTTTATGTCCTTGCAAAAGTGTTATGGGCTCTGTTGAAGTGGTCAAGGTATAACAGGATTAAAAAATCTCAAATAATGGATTTATGGCATCCCAATCCCTATTCTTTTAAAAAATGTTAAAATTAGTGTTAAGAAACCAGGTATTTGTTGAAATCTTATTTGAAAAAGCATGCATCTTGAATAGATCTGTGATATAAGTGCTTCAGTGTGATTGTACCTTCAGTAATTTTTAGGAGATGAGATTGCATTTCAGTGATTTAGATCTAGTCTGTGTGAGACCGCATTTTGACCCCCCTATCCATGGATTGAAATCAACGCATGTGGCATATCCCCTTCCTCATGCATTCCCCACCCTTCCATGTATTAAGATGAGACTCCACCTGACCACTGACCCTTCCCTGGACCTGGAGATAGCTCACTCACATGCCTTCTTGCCCCCTCCAATTATCCTCCATGAGTTTTAATATGAGTATTCTTTAACATTGTCATAATGATTATTTTGGTATATAACAGGTTTCATGACTTTATTGATTCACATAATAATTTGTTCTTATTCATTCATACTTATCCCGATATATCATTGTTCTTTTCTCCCCATTTTCTTACTCCATCCCCTGTTTCGTTTTGTCTTTTTTATTTCCCTGTTCTATTTTGTTTGTTTGTGGTGATCTGTCCGACCCTATGTTTATCCATCCTTATTTCAATGTAACCTGTGTTTCTCATGCATTTAATACTTCACACTCTATTATAACCATACTCTATTGTATTTCGTATGTGTTAACTACTAACGCTTTGTGTCATAATTCTTTTCATTGGAATTTATATACTCTTCATTTATTTGTCTTTCATTATCTATGATTGACATAATACAACATTACTTTGTATTTCTATATGCTCTTCATTTTCCTATCATCATCTAATGATTTCTTTTATTTATTTACAATTCTCTTTAAATTTTTCTTCAACCTTTTTTACTAACCCATCGTTGCTTTATCTCATGTTCTATACACTCTTTAAATAAATTTGATCATTTTTCATGTTTGATGTGTCACTTTGTGATATCCTTTATTAACATATGATTACATTTGCATATAATTTTAAATTGTACTCCTCCCTTTTGTAATTCCTGACCCCAATTTATATACCACCCAACCCTTGTGATGCATCTACCCCACTCCCATCTGTTATCCCTCCCTCCCTCATCCCTCTTTATACATGTTATTCCCTTCTCCCAATTCACTTGTGGTCATTCATATGTGTGTGTACGTGTGTGTGTGTATAATACAGCGGCGAGTGTCAAGAAAAAAGCGCCCCCTCCCCCTATGGATTTAGGCCACAAGAGAACTTCGTCCGATCCTCATGCTTTCAATAGCACGCCCCCTAAGCCACCTGAAAGGATCACATCTATACGTGACCAGGGTACGTCAACCAGATTTGTTTCTTTCTCTCTCTATATCTATGCATGGGTATTTTGCACTCTGGATTGTGCGTGTTGTCTCCTCGCATCTTGTGTTGTAATCACAAAAAAAATAAGTAAAATGGCAGATTAGAAACTGCGTTCTTTTTTTATGGTAGCCCTGTGAAAGTCTCATGACAATGCATGTGTAGTATATGCTGACTGATAATAATTTGAAACAAGAGGCATGGCTGCTTAAATATTCTATATAAATTTTTTATAATCAAATCCGATAACTTTCAAACAAGATGCATAGCTTCTAATTCGTAATATTCATCAAATCGTCTTAAATATGACACTCTGTTTGCTAAATAATTATGATTAATATGGGAATAAACAATTTAGGAAATACAAGATGAAGAAAGCTTATTCCTCCAAAATGTTTGTGATTGTATTTTTAGTTATTTCACATCAACATCCCCTAAAAAAAATGTGGAATTGAAGAAATTTGGTGTTATGTTGAATAGTAATTGAAATAAACATAAGTGAATTATATAAACTTAATGAAATTTCACTGAATCGGTCGCAAATACATGTACCTCATGCACAACAATTTTTTTTAAGCAGGCATGCACCCAAGCTATTCTTAGAGGAATGAATAAATGATAGGCTGTTATCAACTTTATTGCATACCTTCAGTACTTGAGATAGAAAGATACAAAAATATGCTAATATTGATAATAAATGATAATTAACAAAGCAATTATATAGATTTAAGAAAAGAGATAAAACAAATTAAGCAATATTTGCAATTGAACAGAAAAGAAAAATCAACTTGAAATTCATTTGTAATAAATAAGAACAATGAGGTGGTAATATGAACATATATATTTTTTTAATTCATTGACAAACGAGGAAGTAATGGAATTCTAAAAATTAGTCAGAAAAAAATAGCTACTCTGACCTATTTTGTGTTCCAATATATTGAGTCCAAAGTGCAAGATATATATTCATTTAATTTTATTGTAAATTTGTATGCTAAGAACAGCTGTATGACAAAGATGTCATACCGGTATGTCATCAACACCCCACCCCTCAAAAAAAAAAACCAAAAGCAAACAAAACCCTAGCTTTGACTAGAATTACCCAAATTTTTATTAACAAATTCCTTTTATTCTAGTGCTCCAATTAAAAACTAGTTCAATATCTGGGATTCTGAGTAGAATCTTCATTTTATTTGTGACCACATGTAGATGAGAAAGAAAAAATGTGCGTGTAATTCCCACAAGTATTTTTGTCTTCACGGGTTGGTTTGTTGCCCTAACAAAATCTTGCATGGCGTGTTTGGTTTATAGTGAACTCTTGTGCCATAAAATAGTTATTGTGTTTTCATTATAGACTGATAGACTGACATCATATTTCTACATGTATTTTGTAGTGAAACAAATTAATAAATGTCCTTTAGTTTAAATCTGCCAAAGACGAACAGGAGCAAGAGGGGAGAAAACATTACACAATATAATCATTTAGAAGTATCCTATTTATGTTCTACTTTTGAAAGTTTCAGTTCAAACTCACTAAATCATGAGTTGATGGAAAAATTATGTTCAAGTAAAATATTTTTTCTCTCTGAAATAATGTATTTTGCAAGGATGAACAAGTGCATATCTGATATTGAATGAATGACTGTATGAATCGCCTTTTATTCAAACGAGAGGCAAAGTAGATCATGGAAATGAATATTCTGAATTCACCTCAATCCAGTACAGACTATTTTCGAGAGTTTCAGTCGAAAAGTAATTTCAGCTTTTATGCTTATAAATAATTCACTTTAATTATACCATGGTATATTTGTTAAGTCTTTATTGAACAAGAGGGTCATTGTTAGAGGAAAGGGAAGGAAGATTCTGAGTATTTTTAATTTGGAATGATTGAAAATTCAGGGATTATATTCAATGATACAAATTCATTGTTTCCTTATAGAAAACTCCCATAAAAACCCTTTTAATTGTTCAGGTGGGCTGGAAGTTGCAAATGATGAATTTTTGCCACTTATGATGCATGATAAATCTAGAATTAGTCCTTGTAGCTGTTGTGTGTGATCACTATTTTGCATTCTTCTGTTTGGATGATATAGACATAAACAAACTTCAGTGAAGGGTAAGTTGTGGCATGCTGGCTCATCAAAGCATCATGTCATTTGCAGTTTGTAAAGTGCATTTCACATGAAGAAAAAGCTTTTCTATTTGTTTTGGAAATGCTTTAGGAGTGGTTACAGTGGGCTTAAGGTGTGTTATGATAAAAAATGTGCACTTTATGAAGTGATTCATGACGGTATTTGTAAAGTAACTTAATATCACTTCATAAATGGCTTTCAAGAGTGGAATGAGAATTGTAGGCATAGGGTTCATAGGGTTTATTGTAATACATACATAATAGCCATTTTTTATACAGCGCTTTTCCCAGAACGGCTCAAAGCGCTTTACAGCATATTATTACCCCGGTCATTGGATTAATTTCAATCCCGCATGAAAAGTACACAATTTCCACTCCCTGGGGAGCATTCCTTGCATTCATCGCAGCCTCATCGTGGCGCTGGCAAATTCAAACATACAATATCTTTCGCATCCTACCGGGTACCCATTTAGCGCCTGGGTCGAGAGTGGCAAAGTGTACGTGTAAATGTATATCTTCATACTCGGTTTTAGCAGATGTGATTACAATTGATTCGGGATCATATTCACCTTTACACATTCCTGTTTCTATGATCATTCCTAAACGTAAGTTTGCGAACAGCTGTATGACCCCTCAATTTATATGTTGAGAGGATTTTTTTTTTCTTTCAGGTAAAGTTTGTTTTGTTAAAAAGTGAGATACCAGCTTTACTATAACCGATTGATGTTGAATTCAATGTAATTTAGGACTGTAATGTGTTTCACATGCCAAAGGGTACACAAAAGGACTGTAAACCAAGACATAATGAAGTCATATGAAACCATAAATTCTGTACTTTGACCAATTTCCAATCTTCATATCTTTTCGTCATATTCATCTTCATATTCCTCATTCATGATAATATTCATATTTTTAACACACGTACATGGATACACTCTATAATTAATGTCAGATTGACCACTGTTGGTAGATATCATGACTGCATACCATCTCCACTTTAATTGATACAAGAAACAAAGCATCTTCGCTTTCTATTATTTCATTTTATATCTAGTCCCTAAATCATTCATGATAACTAAAAACCACATTTTTTGCAGTATTCGATGCATTTGCAGCAAAAGAACATGTTAAATGCGCACATAACAACAAGCTACCAAAACGCTAATCACATTTACATTCAAACAATTTGACATTGTTAGATTCATTCTGTTGCAAATGTATGTATTCATTGTAATGCCCCTATTTGTTTTACACACTATCATTTATGTCCTCTTCAGATTTCTTGCAACGTTGGTCTTCTTGGATAGAACCCTCAGGTCTGATTGTATTTTTTGCTTTATATCTTGCAATCAAATCTGCAAACTCACATACAAAGTGACAGATTTAAAGGCACCATCTTTGCATTACTCACTGCAATTACCATGTTAATTGCATCATTGCTCAGATCACAGACAACATGTACTCCATCTATACTCTACATGGAGCTAACCTATCATAAGAACCACAGGCAGATTAATTTCTTATGTTTAGAATGATATTTCATGGAGCACAAAAACCATCTGATACAGAACATGAACTAGATAGCCAGATGAACATTCCTCAGACATCACTTTCAGCTATTCAATCTGCAGTCAACCAAACTGTTTAAAAATTTAGTAAATGAGGCTTGTTTATTGAGCATTCTTCCAGCAAAGCCTCTGATAAATCAGAGTTGCTCTCTCAATATTTTTTCCCCAAAAAATATTTATTGTGAGCAAATTTTTGTCAGAGACATGATTACAACAAAATTTCAGTATTTGGGACAGTTATTATGTTCTTCTCAGACACAGTTCTCTTTATTCCTCGGCAGATCATCAAACCACTTCTGTAAATGGTACCACTAGATTGATTACAAAAAACGTTGTATGGTATGGTACGAGAGTTGATTCTAGCAAGAATATTAACATTCATGAGTGCGCTACTGGAGTTGGCGTGTATCAACTTGTTTATATCACAAAATTTATTCTTATTTATAAATTACCAATCTGTATTGATTTCCAATCAATCTCATTTGTCCATTTTTTCCCAACCGGAACCTAGCTTTTTTGTGAACACGTATCCAATAAGTTGACCAATCAGGACAGTAAATCAAATAATCCATATTTCTTTTGAAATTTTAAGCAGTCAGGATTAGTGTAACAACCAGGAGTTGGGAACGAAGTGTTAGGTGTGATAATTACAATGAAATAGATGGCAGCATTGAGACCCCCCAAAAAAACAACTAAGAGTTGAAGTTGTCACAAGGCAGACCTTTCAGAGACCACTTATAAAACTTTTATTGAATATCAACAGTCTGCAATTAATAATGCTCACAGCACATTCACAACACAGTCAAAACACAGTCACAACACGGTCACATCACTTGCATCATTGTTACAACACAGTCTCAACACAGACTAGTTCAACACAGTCACAGCATTCACAACACAGAACAGTAACAACACTTGCACCATTGTTACTACACAGTCACAGTGTAGTCACAACACAGTCACAACACAGTCACAACAAACCCAACACAGAACAGTCGCAGCACATTCCCAACATTACGTAATGCAGTACCAATATGATGTATCTACATGTATGTGACAAATACCCTGTTTAATTATGCCAATTATTGTGGCAATATTACCGATATATATTATATCTACAGTACCAGAAAGTAATTTCAAAACCTTTCTTCAAATACCACCAAAATGTCCTGTAAATGCTGTAATATCGGAGTATTTGAGTCAAAATAATTAAGGGTCTGCCAAATATACCAATTAGCATGAGGTTATTCGGCTACATCATAAAGGGAATAAATAATCTTTCAACTAAAAATGGTAAAATATTTTTCTAGTGAGTGGGCATAACACATCTGAAAAATTACGCTGCAGCATTTGTGTTTTTTTCTGATGCATTTCATAGGTCTTTCATTTCTGTCTCA
Organism: Lytechinus variegatus; assembly: GCF_018143015.1. Taxonomy (NCBI): domain Eukaryota; kingdom Metazoa; phylum Echinodermata; class Echinoidea; order Temnopleuroida; family Toxopneustidae; genus Lytechinus; species Lytechinus variegatus. The sequence continues at coordinate 83,508,089 of NC_054740.1, read as the reverse complement.
AACCCTACCCTCAAATAGCTGCATAATAAGCCTTTGAAATGAAGAATCAAAGTACATTGACCCCCTGTATGTAAATCATTTAAATATGCATATCCCTAAAATTGCTGCACATTTTTTTATTACTTCAGGCATATAACTGGTTTGTATGAAGATGATTACATTGTACTGGAATACAGTTGTTTTAGAAGTGCCTCTACTTGTCGGTTTAAATAGCAAATAATTTATGTCACGATTTTCAAATCCACTCAACTGACCAATCAGGAATATGATGTAAATATTGCAACCAAACAGCCCACTACAATGAAGAGCAAAAGTTCACTATTATTACAATCTAATTTTCCCCAAAAATTTGCATATCTAAGTTTGTGCATCACATTCACTTGATTTAACTATCAGATATCTATTGCAATCAACACAGCTGTCTGAAGTCACAAACTGAAAATTTACAGCAAAGAGCTTGTTATATGCATCCATATTAATCCATGGCATACCCTTGCCTGGCAATATACTAAATGTTTCTTAATTCAATTTGAGATTTGACTATTTAACATGCAACATACATATTCAGTAAAGTTTATTCACCTCTTGTGGATTTTGGTTTCATTCATTTTTTTTTCGCCACCCCCCTCCCATAATCATGGCCCACCCTTTAACCATGTTTTTACAATTAAAAAAATGAATGTTTTAATGACCATTAATTAATTTCTACCTTTTAAACTTTTTAACCAGTTTTATTTTTGTTTTACACACTTTGTTCCCCCTTTATGAATTTGACATAAATTCATGACTCCATTTTTTAGCTAACTACATGTCAATGTCAATTTATGGATTTTTCAAGCATATTTACTTCATTATTACAGCTTTATTAATATACATGTACTTGAAACTATGCATTGCATTTATTCATATGATATGGCTGATTGAACTTATTTTGATGAATATAGTTTTGATACTTTTTTTTTCATTTTCTTATTTCTTTTTTCATTTTTTCGTCAATATTTTATATCGTAAACTTTTTATTGACGACCTTTGCAGTTTTAAATTCAATGACATCAACTCATGTGTACTAATGATCATTCCAAGATTAAAACAAACTTCATGTCATATGTATTTTTTTCTATTTTATTTGCCTTTTTCCAGCAACCTTGGGTACTGAAGTACCAGAAGCAGGTAGAAAACGAGGTTCTTCATTTGCTTTATTGGGAAAGGTTTTTTTTTTTAATGGCATTCATCAATTCAATCAATCATCTTACTATATTCTTTGTTGCATTTTCTTTCCAAATAATGGCTTGGATATCTTTTTGAAAAATGAATAAAAATGAGCAATTGATAAAAAAAGGAAATCAATAAGAGGCTCAGGTGAAAAAGCCATTCTAAACACAAGGTCCTATCTGAAATCAGGTTGACTTCAAACTCTGGTCCAAATTGGGTTCGATCGTGTACAAACAAATGTGAAGCAAATATCTGTTGGAGATTCAAATCATATTTTTTTCTCAACTCTTTAGTTATTGTCTAGCAATGATATCTAAAAAAGCATGGGGTAACAGAACTTTGCAATGTAAACAAAGTTTTTATCTTTGGCTTCTGGAAATTATTAGCAGTGTAAGACCATTGTCTTATAACTGAAAATGAAACTGCTCCTCATACTATAAACAATGCTATTTTTGCAAAATTTTCATTATTTTTTTCCTTTTTCAAGAAGCGAATGAAGCAAGTGCGATATATCATAACCTTCATTCTTATGTTGATAAGAATATTTTAATTATTACATGCTTTCAAAAATTTAATTCATGTTAGCTTTAACTCTTAGTTACTTGGATAGCTATTTGATTAAATGAAATCAACTGCTTTCATACTTGTAAATATAAAGCGGAGAGGGTACAATAATCTTTGCATTTAACTTATATCTTTAGCTCAGCCACATAGTTGCAGGATTTTTGATAATTTGGATTTATAAAGCATTTTTTTTCATTTGCCCCTTTGATATTGATTAGAATTGACAAAATAGCTACAATACCTTATCTAATAATTTTTTTTACATCTCTTTGAAGTAGGGCCATAGACCTATCTCAATCAAACCAAATATTTTTTTTAAACTTTGCAAATATGTTACCCTTATTGGTTCACAGTTCAATTTTTTTCAGTAGTTTCAGATGTGGTTGTCATTTTGCTATTTAGGGTACTTTTAAAATTCATCATTGGTGTGATTTGTTGGGTTTTCAAAGGGTTTCAGATAAGTTTGCAGGTATTCAGATTCTCTTTTTGAGAAAGGTTGTAAAGACTTACAAGAAATCAAGTTAAAGGAAAATATGGGTTAGGGTAAACACAAGATATCGCTTGTGTCTAATATTTCCTAAATGTTTGCAATTGAACCGTAGGTTGCTATACTTTTAGAATCAAAGGCTTAGATTAGAGGTTTGAATCGCTCATCAAACTTTCTAAATCAATTCATAAATGGTTCCTTAAAAGTTATTTATAGATATGTAAATCTTTTAAAGGTTTAAGTCCACCCCAGAAAAATATTGATGTGAATAAATAGATAAAAATCAAACTGGGAAAATTTTGAAAATTTCATCAAAATCGGATGTAAAATAAAATAGTTATGACATTTTAAAGTTTTGCTTATTTTCCACAGAAACAGTTATATGCACAACCCATTGACATGCAAATGAGACAGTTGATGATGTCCCTCACCATTTGTCTTCTGTTTTTTATTGTTTGAATTATTCAATATTTAATTTTTACAGATTTGACAATAAGGACCAACTTTACTGAACCATGTAGTGTTAAAACAATGCTAATTCTCATGTTCAGGGAGGATTTAATCTTTTTTTTTCACTTGCAATTAGGAGAAATTAGAATATTTCATATAATAAAATACAAAAGAAATAGTGAGTGGATGATGTCATCAGTCTCCATCAGTCACTGACCAGGATGTGCATATAAATGTTTCCTGAAAATAAAAAGCGAAACTTTAAAATGTAAAAACTTTCCTATTTTACATCCGATTCTGATGAAATTTCCACTGTTATGCTGGTTGGAATTTTCTCTTTATAATTCAAATCAACTTTTGGTTTGGGTGCATATAACTTGTTAGTAGTGTATGATAAGGCTCTTCATGTTTTCCTTTATTTCATTCTGTGCTTTTTATATTCTATCTATCTGTTTTTGCAATGTATGGGCAAAGTACACATTTTTGTTAAGCTTTTCTTTTTTGACTATTTATATGTATTGGTTATTAAGATAATGTAGCCATAAACAATATCAATTATATAATCTCTATAGCTAAATTCACTTTTTGCTTCTTAGTGCCTAGTGCTTCCTGTGCAATGCCAGAATATCTTTGCTCATTAAAGAAAGTAGGCATAATCACATGCATTGCAAGATTGATATGTTTTGATACATTCATATCTTTGCTAAAAATCTGAGTTTAACAAGAAAACTGCAAAATAAAGATTTTGTGATGTATTCAACAAATACTCTTTTGAATGGTTCGATAAAAAAACATTACCAACTGCCTTTTACTAATTTGTGTCAATATTTTGCGTAGATTACTAAACCATGTATTTATTACTCAAATGGAACATAAAGAAAGAAAAATCGTAGGTTATCATTCACTAAAAATGCGGAAATCCACCACAACAGAAAGTTGATTTGAAAAAAAGTGGTCTAAAACAAAAATGATGCTGAAAACTGTTACTCTTACTGAATAATAACCCCAGTGATAGACAAATCATGGGAGGGGGTACAAACCATTTCTCAAGAATGGAATGGGCTAAAAAAAAAGATGTAATGTGTGTGTGTAGCGATCTGACGGACAATTACTAAATATGTGAGATATTTTTCCAGAGTGCCTTTATAAAGACATATCATAACATTACCAATGAGGGTGCTGAATATCCTCACATGTAAAAATTTAATTTATCCAAATCCACAAACGGGAATAAAGATTTAATGGTCACATTACTATATAAGATTGAAATGTTTGATAATACTCCAATATAATTATAAACCACACTAATGAATATTTGCCTAATCATTAGACCTGCTTTAAGCCCATTTTTGTTTTGAATTCCACTTTTTTATTTATTGTTAAATGAAGTGGTCATTTGTGTAGCAGTGATAAGAAACAAATATATTTCGTTCATATTTCCTTAACATTAATTGTAAAGTGTTTTTGAAAAATAGTTTTGCATTGTAAAAGATGTATTTGATAAAGTACCACAAGCTAATTTCTTAAATATGGAAGAAGGAAGAGTTCATTTGCTCACTTTCATTTGTAAACATTTTAAATCAAGTGAGGTAGGAAAAGAAAGAGAGCTAGAGGGGGGGGGGGCTAGGTAAGCAAACAATTTTGGGGGAGGTGGTTATATGATTTGGTGTGACATTCAGGTAAGTACTTGTTACACAAATGCAGATCTATGCTAATTAAGATTTAACATCTTGACATGTTCAAGCTGTAATGATTATAGACTATCATCTATTGTCTTTTCCATGGATGATGCATTATTCGTGTATGAAGAGCAAATGTAATTGTATTTTGAATTTCAATTTTCTTACAGCTAAATCTTCAGATTCCTCTTCCTCTTCATCATCTTCCGCTCCGCCTCCGATTCCAAAGTCAAATAGTCAGGTTGAGCAGATGAAACAATTCCTTGCGTAAGTATTCTTTTCTCTTTCACTTTTTGCTTTCTCATATTTCATTGTTTTTTGTCCTTCATCTATTCATTTATTTTTCTTCTTTTCCTCCTCTCATTTTTGTTCTCTCCTTTTTTCTCCTTATTCTTCACCTTTCCCCCCTCCTCTTCGATTGATTTCTTTTCATCTTCTTTTTCTTGTCATTTTTTGGTAGTCTTCTAATTTTCTTCTCTGTTGTTTTTAACTTGTAATTGTCTTCTCTTTCTCATTTTTGTTGCTGTAACTTCTTACTTCCTTTTCTTGTTTATGTGCCCCGTCCCTTTCTTTTCTCTATTTCTTCATTATTAGCTTTGTTTAATTTTTCCCTTGAGACATTGTGTTTCTTCTTCAAAAGATTCTTTCGTCTTTATTTTCTTACCTATCACAATTTTTTCTTCCTTGATAGATATTTTTTCTTTTCTCTCTACCTTTATCTTTTTTCTTCATTTCTATTCATGTTTTTGCATCCTTCATATATTAACCTTCCCTTATTATTTCTTTATTGTACATATACTTCTCTTTATATGAATTGTTTTTTCCACTTACCTGTCTGTATCATGTAAATATCCATATTTTTCTGCAATTTGTTTCTAATTCATCCATTTGATAAAGGCCTATTCATGAATGTAATTATCCTTCAAGCCAATCAGAGCTGACCATCAAGCAAATATTTAATTTTAATTTTAATATCTAATTGATTTCATACTGACCTAGCTCTTTTGATGAGAAGAAACATATATTTACCTTCTAAAAATTTAGTCTAGGTTATTTGTATTTTTGTATTTATATAATCATTTTCATTATATTTAATACACAAAACTTAAAATAGCGGATGATTTTTTGTACATCTAAGGCAGTGCATACTTAACTATGTAATTTGCTCAATAATCTAACAATTTTGCTGTAGATATCAGAGGAATGATAAAAAAGAAAAAAAAACTTATTTAGCATGATCAAATAAATTCAGCATCGTAGATTAGTCTTTAAAAAAAAGAGCTTAGTATAATTCATTTAATTGGCTTACATGAAACGATATTGGAACTTGGGTAAATTCAATTATGTACATAAGTGCAGGAATCTCATGTCTTCCAATTGCACCAATGTCAAGTGTAGTTTTTAATCACAAATATGCATCCCATGTACGTTCAACACATGTGTGTGGAATGTAAATATGGTGTTCATACTGCATGACATGGCATCACAACATCTTATCACCTTGACCAGATTTTAATGTTGACATTTGATAATGGATCATTGTCATACACAAATACTTTGAACAATATTGCTCAAGGTTCTTACACTTCTACATGTGTATTCAAAAGATTTTATTTTGATTGAAAAGATTTACATTTGTTTATTCAATTGGAATTATTCTTAATCTTCAGCTGAAAAATTGAATTTTCAAGATCAATTTGCAAGGTTGATTTCTTGCCAAAGGTGATAATGTAGAGGAAGCCCATTGTATGTACCCATCCTTTCTCCATGACAATGACCCTCATGATCCCTAATCATCCTCCCTCCTCCTCCTCCAACTTCATGTCTCGACAAACAGCTGGGAAAATAGACGAGCTTCATACTCCCACTCCTACGGCCGCTGGTAATCACTGCATCCGTATTTGATCTATTGGCTCATTCCATAAAAGAAAAGTTACAATTCATTTTTCCGACCATTCTTTGGCATACAGCTTCACTATCGTTTGGCATACAGCTTCACTATCATGCATGATTTCCACAACATCTACTTGAAATGATACAAAAGCAGATCATGAAAGAAAGCGTTTTTAAACTCCATATCATACTCATTTGCAATATGTGTCTTGCCAACCCAGCACAGTTGAAGTGTGCAGCTTACTGTCATCATGAAATGGCATAGACATCATGCACAAGTGTTTAGCTGTTGGCCTGAAGAGGGTTTAGTCATGGCTTTTTAATGAATTGTAACTTTGTTAGAATGACCTGTCTTACACAGAGATTTTAAATTCCAAACCGCTGAATGACGCTATTTTCTTGTAAAGTAAAGCCTAGAAAAAGCTTTTAAATATGATTTTGCCACAGCAAAGTTTTATTTCTATTTTGCACCTTTTGAAGCAGTGAAGAAATTGGATGTGTTACAAGTAAATTGGTTCCTTCATGCCAGTTGTTGCTTTTATTTAAATGAAAATACACTTATATCTGAATATGCCAAAGGTACAAAATAGCACCTCGTAATATTTAAATTGTAAATCCCATAGCGTTGCAATTTTTTTGGCATGTTAGAGTTTTGCCTACTAGATACTGTAATTACATAAGCTTTATACAGTGACAGTGCACTTCTAATTGACAACTGGTTAATTTGGTATCCATTTGAAACAACTATAAGCAAATTATCAAGACATACAATTTTCTCAAATGCACATTAAAAAAATGACAATGCCTTATAAAATGTTCTTACATGTGCAGTCATCATCCCAATTTTTTTTGTATGAAATGCATTTCATACAGATGATTAAAAATAATTAAAAAGGGCCTCAAGAATAAACAGTAAACAGGTCTAATGAAGACACACTTCGAAGAAACCCTAATTCTGATTTCCACACTACAACAAGCTGCAAAAAGGGGAAGGCATGAATAATTTGATTATTTTTTTGTTTTAGACTTTATTTTCAGCTTTCTTGTGCATGTGGCTACTTTCTTTTGCTCAAAAGCATTTCAGAATCTCAGTTGATGATTGTACGCATCATCATGTTCTCTGCTCTATACTCTTGTTAATGTTTTTTAAAAGCCAATGTTTAGTTTTACATTTCAAAATTTGATTTCCTTGTCAGTTAAAAAGAGATTGTATTAGTTTATAAAACGTTTGTGAAAGTGATTTATATAGATTACATGTTTTGTTAAAGTTTAATTTATAACAAAAAATAAACAAATCAGGTTTCCAAAAGTTCATTTGTCTTGATAAACTTCTCGTCACAAAATTGGAATTAGAACAAAATTTTACTAATTATAAATTCCCTTTTTTATTTTAGCATTCTGATAAATTAACTACAATCTATTTATTAAGAGAGGCTGCAAAATCAGATTTAACAGTCCTAATATTTTTTGCAAAGAATCAATGAAAATGAAATAATGGTATTATACCTTTGATTTTCTAACAGCTTAAAACTGCAGTATTTTTCACTTCTAAAATTATTTTATTTTATTGTTTGTTGCATTTTGATGCCTAATACTAATATCTAATATTGGCTTCATTTGCGTTTCAGATGTTTGTACATTTCAATGTTTTCTTTTGTATGTAAAAATAGTAGATTTTTATTAGTATATTATTCATTCTATTGAACTGATGGAATTATCAGTTTTATAAACCATTTACTTCTTTGCACTTGTTCAGAAGACATAATTCTTAAAGCTTTAATGACGAATAAAGTGGTACTTGTAGTTCTGTGACAAGCGTTGTGACTTCAAATTTCAATTGAAAATGTGAGTCAATTATTTATGTAGAGGTGTGCACAAAGAAATTTCATTTTAAACCATGTACATTGTTCAATATCTCTCAGTTAAATATTGAACAAGGTTCATTGTAAGAATTGCCAGAATCTTTCCTAAACTTCAATAAGATACAAAATATAATGTAAAAGCTAAGAATTCTAAATACGAATACCCATCCATTCAACCCAAGCCTGAGAAAAATATTTTTTTTAAAGATAGTAGTAGCATTGAATACCATTGATAAAGCAATCTCAAACCAAAGCAAATAATTTACAAGTGTTAAGATTATATTAATAAATTGAAATGTGTGTTGAATATTGTCTTTTTAATAACAGCTCAAGACCAGAGTTATTACCACGGCCACCGAGTGTTGACAGCCCTCCAGCAAGTAGGTCTTACTTTATATGTCATCAGTTGTTGTTTCAAAGGGAATGAATTCTTTATAGAAACAATTCATTGTCTATTATCTGACTTTCATATTGGAGCCAAGAAGATGTCAAGATTTTAATTATAAATCAGAGTTGGTGACCATGATATCGTGCACTCTATATGTCCCATTAAAAAAAATATATATGAAGTTGAATATTTTTCATGCAGTTTAGATATTTCACTATTTTGAAATTCATTCGTTTACATTTTATTTGTCATAAATATATTAATTTTAACACTTGATGGTATACATGTTTGAAGTTGTATGGAAAAGTTTTTATTGAAGGAAAAAATAAGATACCTTTACTTAAAAAAAAAGGAAGAAAGCAACAAAATAAAAGACCACCTTAAAAAAAAGAGGAAATAATAATATATAAATGAATAATAAAAAAAACAAATAAAAATATATGTTGGTCTCTGATATCTTACAAATGTAACTGATATGGTATTGATATGTCTTGAAAAATATAGAGTACTGAAGATTTTGGTAGAGCGTGATGAAAAACCCCCATTTTCCAAATTTAGTGGGACTCGGTCCATGGAACCCCAAGGTATGACCTCATGAATACATGTACATAATTAGCCCCATTGGAGTCAATGTATTGTTGGCCTGGTTCCTAACGTTTAGAACCAAGCCAATAATACACTGACTTCAATGGAGCCAATTATGTATTTATGAGGTCATATTGAGGCCCCCATGGACCGAATCCCACCAAATTTTGGTAGTGGCGGTTTTTCATCATGCTCTACCAAAATATGGTATCAAAAATGCTGAAATGCTAAAAAAGTTTTTTGTGACTTCATCACTTCGGTACTCTATAACTGAAGAAATCAGTAGTAAATAACTTTCAGTGACATCACTTTTGCCACTTTGTAGTTCCACCAAAGAAATTCCAGACAACTGACAGCAATGGGACATTGGGTGCAAGTAGCAGACCCAGCTCCCAGGCCAGCTTCCATTCTAATAGTAGACCAAACAGTCAGCAAGATCTACCGACCACACCCAGTAGTAGGTCACAGAGTCGTCATGGTAGTTCTACCGACGATGCATCCAGTAGTAAGAGTGGTAGTAGCGGTCCACCAACTCCAGCCCCAAGGGTTCCAAAGACGGTGAGAATTGGGTGCTTTTCTTGGGCATGGAAATTCTTTAGCTGTGAACGTTACCTATGGTGATGGTGATGATGAACAGTGTTGTTGTTATACACCTAGATGTACTTCAATTGAAATGGATTGGTTTGTTGTGAATTGTTTTCAATTTTTTAGATCAGAATTGATTTTTTTATTCTTTGATCTGATTTGATTTGAATGTTTCCTCTGATTTGATTTGATTAGATTTGAGTTTGATTCGAATTTAGTTTACAGTATATTTGATATTAAGTTTGGACTTGTTTCAATACTTGTAATGACATGATACTCCTTTCACATTATTCTTTTCTGATTTAGAGACCAAAATCAGTTTAGGTCATGGTGCGGTCATGAAGCATAGAATTCAAAATGGAATCAATTTTAATTGATTTCAATTTGACAAGATGTCCTTACCCTTTCTGTTAAAGAAACCGAAGAGAGTAAGGATGCTATAATTGTTAAGCAAATTATCAAGATGAACTCGCATTTGCCAAGGTCAGATTTGATGTCCTTTTCCTTTTCTCTATTCTTGTTTTATAGAGACCGAAGAGAGTGCGGGCGCTGTATGATTGTCAAGCCGATTATCAAGATGAACTCACGTTTGAAGAAGGCGAGACTATAGTAGTGACAGGGGAGGCTGATGCAGAGTGGTGGGTGAGTAATCACAAGGAGAATCATAGGCAAGAATGAAATGAAGAAACAAAGATAAACAATGAAAGAAGGAGATGAAGTAGGTAGGACTAGGAGGTGGAAAAAGGCCATGAAAAGAAAACATAATAGGAGGATAAGAGAAAGGAGGTAGATGGGAAGAGCAAGAAGGAGAAGGATATGTAGGAGGAGGTTCAGAAGAAGTGAAAGAAGTAGAGGAGGATACCCCCCAAAAAAGTATAAAAATAAATAAATTAATAAATTTATAAATGAACAAATAAATAAATAGATAAATAAATAAACTAACAAACTAATAAATAAATAAATGAATAAATAAATAATACGAGGACAAAATAAGCAGGAATTAGAGAGTGATGAGAAGGAGAATAAGGAAGAAGTAACAACAAAAAAATAGAAAAGGAGATGGAGAATGATACTTAATTTCAAGAAGAGAGAATGAGAATAAAACAAATATTCACTGACACCATTTGCATCTGTATCTTCCTATTTTCTAGATCGGAGAGATAGAAGGCAAACCATCACGGAGAGGGGTGTTTCCTGTGTGCTTTGTTCATGTTCTTGAATGACGAATGCTTGCCACTTCCAGTCCCATGCACTCCAATCTGCGTAGTCTTCTTCCTTCACATTGGTCCCACCCACTACATTTGATGTCATATATTGCATAGTATACATACAGAATTACCTGAACTCGGTAGACTAATTTAATATGCATTCAATGTGGAAGAGAGTAAGTTTCAAAATTTAATCTTGTCACAACACAACTCTCAAATTGTGTATTTTCCTAGATCTACATGTAGTGGAGAATCTTTGACTGTCATGAATGAGTGCTAGAAACTTGAATCAGTCTAGAATTTGAATCAGTAATATTTGTATACACATTATATTTTTGGACTAGAAAATATCTTTCACACGGAGTTGACTGTAGTGACTTTTTTTCATATTTGGGAAATGTGTTCCAACCAAATCTTTCACCAGTACCAAAAATATGACATTCTATTCTATGTTGTCTTTTTTTTAAGAATCGCAATCATGTAGTTTTATTTCTATTAGGCAACTAGTCCCTCTTATCCATAATCGTGTTTGAACTAATGTGTTATATGTAGAATTCATCAAGTTGGACTTTCAAACTGCTCTTTGAGTGATGACAGGAATTTGTTTGTTAGTATATATGTTTAATATTTGGGTCTCATCCCTTTATTAAGAAATCATGAGATTGGCCATATTGATAATGATTGTAATATAATATCTCCAATATTTGTGTCTCATGAGTCTTTTGATGCCGATGCCATCAGTTTTTCATGTTTGAAATCAAAACAATATTGTCTTTATTTCTCTTGATAAATGGTAACAATCTATTTCTTTTAAAATCCACTCCATTTTCCATGAAAATGAAAGGAATGCCTTTAATTGGGGGAAAAACTGTCATAATAATAGTAATAGTAATGATGATAGCACTAATAATAACAAAGATGGAAATAAGGATACTTATAGAATTATGATATTGGTAATGATTTTAATGATAATATTCATTTTGTTAATGATAATGATTATGATAAAGATGCATGTGTCATGTGTTTTTACCCCATACCAGCTTAGTATTTGCTTCAGATATACTCAACATGTGAGCCTTGAAATCAAGCTTTATTGCACTTCCCGCTGGTTGGTATTCTGTAGTGCCAGGTTATATGTGAACAAATATTGTGGTTCTGTGCATTGGTATACAGAAAAGCTCAATTAAATTTTGCTTTCCAGATGAAGAATTTTAAAAACAATCTACATGAAAAAGTATCAGACAAAATATTTGAAACTGAATACTAGAAGTTTAGTTCACATTTTTGTGATTTATTTGCCTGAAATTTTGCTGCAAAACTTTTAACATGCAATCAGAATGTATAACCACAGGTTGAAAGCTATGCCAAAGCAATTATTGAAAATTGGCCCAATGTTTGCTCTAGACCCTTCGGTTTCCTCGGTTTCAGTAAGTAATAATTTGAAAATTGTTTTGAAATTTAGAATTTATGATTTGTAAAAAAAAATCAGTATTCAAACTATTTTTTTGATACCAACACATGTAATCTCAACTCGATTCACCCATGATGACATCATAGAAGTCAGGCCAGTATAAAAGAAGATTAAACGCCCATTTTAAAGGCAAGCAAATTTGAAAAAAAAAATCAGCTGAAATCCAGTAAAAATACATGATACTTGTTTCCTCCTTGTTCTTGCCTGTGTTCTGTTGTTCAAGCTTCCTCTATGGTCTTTATGAAAGAAAGATTGAATTCTTTATAACAGATTTTCATTGTGTAAGCTGCAATATGAGAAAGTTAGTCATTGGAGACGTCTATGAATGACAACTTATGATTAATACATATGCCAACTGTACAAGTTACGTGTCATGGGTCACGTACATGTATATGTGGAGGATATTTTCTGTTAGCATTAGGTAAAGTGCATTTATGTGTGGGGGGGGGGTCACGGTCTAGTGGTCATGACTCTCATCTTTCAATCTGAGGGGTGTCGGTTCGATTTGCAGCCATGGCAAGTATTCTTTCAGCAAGAAATCTACCGAAATTGTGCTGCACTCAAACCCAGGTGAGATGAATGGGTACCCTGTAGGAAAGATTTCCTCTAATGCTTGAGTGCCTGTAGCCAGCACAGTTAAATGTCAAGTCCACCTCAAAAAAATCTTGATTTGAATCAATAGAGAAAAATCAGACAAGCACAAAGCTGAAAATTTCATCAAAATCTGATGTAAAATAAGAAAGTTTTTACATTTCAAAGTTTCGCTTATTTTAAACAAAGTAGTCATATGAACGAGCCAGTTACATCCAAATGAGAGGGTCGATGATGTCACTCACTCACTATTTCTTTTGTTGTTTATTGTTTGAATTGTACAATATTTCAATTTTTACGAATTTGACGATTAGGACCTCCTTGCCTGAAGCATAAAATGTTGGAATAATGGAATTCCACGTATTCAGGGAGGAATGAAACTTCATTTCACATGACAATGATGAGAAAATAAAAATATTTCATATTTGATGTAATAAAATACAAAAGAAATAGTGATGGTTTTTGTTGGGGTGGACTTGTCCTTTAAAGCTGGGGTAATGATAATAAAATTGTAATGAGCAGTTGAGTATACATCTAGAAATTGTGAAACATAATTGTACATCAATTATTATTATTGTTATTAGCTACAGCCATTGTTTAAAGGATACCATTCAGCACATTAGTATGTAATTCATATAATGCATGCTCTCAAGTTAAATATTCCATAGTGTATTGATAGATTTTTAGAATTTCTCAAGTGGATGATGGGCCTCAGGCCGAGATGAGACATAATTCATGAAAGAAATTTTATAGCTATGAATGCACATTTGATTGTATTGTGTTGCAACATAAGGTAATGTTCTAAAGTGTTATGGTTAAAATCACAGAAACCTAGCAAATTGTTAAGATTGGAACATACATTGCAGTCATACAGTGCAGCATAATTGCATTACAAAGGCAGTTCAAAAGTTGTATGCAAATTAGGTGGAAAATTAATGAAAAGTGGGTGGGAAGTTAATGCATGCTGATTGTCATTACTATTTTAACTAACTTCATGTGCATCATTGACTTTGTTCCCCCTTTCCCCATAAAAATGCAGAAAAAATGCAGAAATTATAACTAGATCCAATGGTCATCTCATAGAAAATTGTGTTAAAAGACAGTCAAAATGATGATGATTTAAAATTTTGTTTTCAATCAACTTGTCAAGATCAAACTGTCATTGAAAGAATACTTCCAAACGCATTCCATGGCTTTCAAGATAAGCAAATATGAATTTCTCAATGCTTTAAAAAGGACAAAGTCCATATCCATGTAGTTAGATCTTACAATGAAAGATGACCTCAGAAAAAATTTCCTTGGGCAGTCAAGAGCCGTGTGGCTACATTGGAAATCATCTTCAGTTTTTTGTATTATTATTCGGAATAGATATTCATTATTGGTATGTACATGGAGATATTGACCAGCAGCACAGGCTAGACATGTCAATTAAAAAATGACAGAAATACAATCTGATTACAAAGCGAAATCAAATATTAATACAGTGTATGTAATTTTGGTTTGGAATCAGATTGTACCTTAGAGTAACATTATGAAGTGATTTCTCATGTAAGATCATTTTTCAGTGCATAGCTCTCAATATTGCATGCTGATAATTTTTGCAAACAAGTCTTTCCTATTTGTGGGATTGTATATGTAATTCACCATCTGTTGATGAGGAAACTCACAATCTTATTGCTATTAGGCAAATGTAAGATAACCCATGTGTGCTTTATATTTTTGTTCTTCATCATTCATTTAAAAGAGGATTGAAAAAAGAAAGACAGCTTCTTTGTTTTTTCATAGATGGAAGGAGTTTTTATTACATTGATAATCCTGATTACGTGCATGATGCTCCATCTTTATAGATATTACCATGCTTTTTGATGGACTTAGTCTTTCGCAAGGTGCACCAACTCCACCTCATGGGATTATCCTTACTAAATCATCACTGTAAAGCCATGCGGCAGATACCAACAATTTTCATAATTGTACCAAGTCTCTCCCTCCCTGTGGTATGAAATGATGATTTAAAATTTTCTTGTTGCCTTCTCATACTGGTTGGTCCCTGTACAAGCTAGCATGAGAATTACAGAATTCAGCAGTTTACTAACAATCATGTTGGATATTTGGCAAGTTATTTTCATGTCCATTTTCAACTGTGCTTAAATACATTTGTTGCAGCAACTCAGAATGTGGATATGCCTTTTACCTTTTTGTAGTATGCTTAGGTCACATTTGACTGTGGATGCCATATGAGTTTGTTGAAACTGCAATTTCAACAAAAATTTTCAGTCATCATACATGCAGTCTATGATTGCACATAATATCTTTATACATATATTCCGTATGGACCCTAGGCTGTACAGAGGCTGTCTGGAGATCATAGAAATTGTACCGCATCAGCGCAGTTACGCTGTAGTCATTTTAGCCTCAAATGTATCAGAGATCATACAATTTGTGTTCAGACGCTGCATTCACAGAGTGGTAATTCAGCGGTGGTAGCATCTTTGTTGAATCATTTTTAGGCCTTCTGTCTAACCTAACTGTACAATCACTGAAACGGAAGACCATTTCGGAGTAACCTCATGGGCATGTCTGTTCAAATGCCGTCTTTTCTTTCATTAATATCGGCAAATTTTGTTTCTCAGACCAAATGTAGGGTGTTTGAAACAAATTGGTTGACCCACAAGACTTGTAATAATGAACGCTGGTAATACATATGTTGCGAAGTGCACAAATTGATTAGAACTTCTATTCGAGTTTAAAGCTACATTGAAGGCTTTATAAGCAAAATGTGACCTAGGCATTACTTTGCTCTAAACTTATTAATGCATCTAATCCAAAGTTCAACCTTCAGTCTTGGCTGAAAGTAGACCTGTCAGCTTTATTTTAAATGACACCTAAACAAAAACATTAGTACATCTATGAAGTACATCTACTGCATAGAAATGGCAATTTGTGCAATTTATTTTTAAAAGAAAATTATTTTGAATAAGATGTGGAGTAACAAACATGGTTTAGTTGAATTTCTTATACAAATGACATTCATGGAAGTGCTCTTCAATATGTTCTCTTTTTTTTGTAATCATGTACTTTTGATAAGCTTTTCTACTTGTGTTTACATATGTTGTTTATGCTTCTTTTGATATACATTTTTATTGTGTTGTAATCATTCAGTTCTTTCTTCTCAAAATTAATATTTTTTGTACATTATGATTTCATGTTTGAGGAACTGTTAATTGAGAAATAAAAAGCATACAAGCAACCATAAAATCATGCTAAGAGTTTGCTAGGAAAGGCATCGTGTTGGTCTTTATAGACTAGGACACAATATACTTGTCTAGACAACAATGAAAAAAAAAAATAAGTTAATTGTAATGATAGAAAAAAAGTGCCAAGATGAAACATCATAGTAATGTAAACCAAGTAGGCATGCTTCATGACTGAAAGTTATTTTCAAAATGATATCTTATTTCCCTCTCTCATCCATAATCTTGCACTTTATACAATCATGTTGGATATGCATGTATATCTAATCATGTTGGATATTCATGTTGGTTAAGCACATGGAAATGGATTGAGATATCAAATAGGGAATAGAAGCCTTTAACAGAAATTTAATTACTTTTTGAGATGTGATAAAGTGGTAATATAAAGTCCTAGAAATTCCTTTCATGAAGACTCTTTCAAATCGAAACTATATTTATGTCATGAATCAGGGTGTGAATGTTTTCACTCGAAATGGCAATCAAATATTTGGATCAATTGTGAGATAAAATAGATATAAAGAAATCTTAGGTATGTAGCTGAGGCCTGAAGCTAACTTTGAATCATGGATGTGCGCTTTTATTTCAGAAAATGTGAATTTACTAGACTTATTCAATAGAATATTGGTATTATCCACATATATTTTGTAACTGATCAATTGAATTAGATTTATAAACCCCCTGGTAGGTACATGTGTAACTGGTTTTGAATATAGATATATTGTGTAACATGTATAATAAAATAAGTCTCGAGTATCATGTAAGATGCTCTAATATAGAGTTTTGAAACATAATATATAGGAAAAATATGATTATAACACGTTATGATGTACATGTGTAAACAAAATCTTGTACCTTTACATAGAATTTTGAAGTAATTGTGAATGTTGGTTTACATGTAAATATTTTTTTGTTAATTTGTATTGTTTCTGTCAATGAACTATTTATGAACATATGGATATACAAAAATATCAGTTTTCAATTGGAAATTGAAACAAGAAAACAATAAAATATCTTTGTTGTGCAACTTACTTGATCTTTTATCTTTGTGTATTTTTCTATTCTTTTTATGGAAGAATTTAACATACTATCGAAAGACTGTATGTTTTGTCTTAACAAACTTTAAAAAAATAATTATTCATATGTTTTATATTCCATGAAGCTTGTAAGTATCATGTACAGTATCAGCCGATATGCTACTAATAATTTCAGGTAATTGGATGAAAGGCAAAGGTCATTTTAGGTCAGAAATTCAGCCAAAAATTGATATATTTCAATCTCACAGTCAATAATTCTGCTCTAATTGAATTGTGTATTTCAGGCAAGACAACCAGAGTCATTCCACTTGTTTGAAAAATCTGCAATTTTTCAGGGTTGTTTGTATTACAGTCAAGATGAAAAGTATTAACCAATTTGTAGGGGGTTAAGGAATATTTAAGAAACTCAAGAACATTGTCAATCGTTTGTCAAATTTGGCATGGGGATAGATCATGATGAAAAAAAATATATTGTGTACAATATTTAGCAAAAAACTGATCGTCCCGATGCATCACAAGATTCATCTATTCGCTCTCTCCATCACCATCCCTACCTCATCACTCTGTCACCACTCACCATGGATCCTTCCTTCCCCTCTCATAAAAGAAAAAACAAGAGAAAGGATATTTTGGACCATTATCTCTATTTCTGTTTTTAACTCCACAATTTTCTATCTCTCTCCTCTCCCTCTTCAAGGCATCAAACATAAAAAAAAATATTATAAGCATCACCATAAGTGTATCCAAAAGTGTGTTTATTGACTTAGGAAGTCAACGTTTAAGTAGAAAATGCTAATGGGCTTAAAGGTCAAGTCCACCTCAGGAAAAAGTTGGTTTGAATCAATAGAGAAAAATCAGACAAGCACAATTCTGAAAATTTCATCAAAATCGGATGTAAAATAACAAAGTTATGACATTTCAAGGTTTTGCTTATTTTTTAAAAAATAGTTATATGAACGAGCCAATTACATCCAAATGAGAGAGTCGATGACGTCACTCACTCACTATTTCGTTTTTATTGTTTGAACTATACAATATTTCAGTTTTTACGAATTTGATGATTAGGACCTCCTTGCCTGAAGCACAAAATGTTAAAATAATCAAATTCAACGTGTTCAGGGAGTGAATGAAACTTTATTTCACATGACAATGATGAGAAAATCAAAATATTTCATATTTTGAACAATAAAAAACAAAAGAAATAGTGAGTGATTGACATCATCGACTCTCTCATTTTGATGTAACTGGCTCGTTCATACAACTTTTTGTGTGAAATGAAGCAAAACTTTAAAATGTCACAACTTTCTTTTTTTATATCCGATTTTGATGAAATTTTCAGTGTTATGCTTGTTGAATTTTTCTCTTTTTATTCAAATCAAGTTTTTGTTGGGGTGGACTTGTCCTTTAAGAAAATATAAATTTGTTTGCGCAAGAGGGCAAGTATATCATATGATACCTGTTATCATATGTGCTTCCATCAGCAGTGATGATTAGGGGGAGAAAGAGATGTCATTATTCACAAACATTCTCTCTTCAATAGCCCTTGATCTATATTTACAGTGAATGGAATTCTAATTTGAATGTTTTACAAAGTATCTCAAGTTTTCCTTTGATAATCTTGATATATAAATTGAAAATATTTGACTTAAGTTCATTGCCGTTGTTCAAGAAATCATAGCCTAAATTGAACCATTATGCTTGAACACAACTCCTAAGAATGTCTATTGGAGTATTTGTTTCCCTGTTCCTAGCAATAACTCTTTACCATTCCCACTGGTTGCTAAAGGCATTTTGTTGCAAAATAAAGGTTTATGACAGCAATTTACCCTTTCATCATAACCCCCTCAAAAATACTTTTTTCTTTTTGCTTTAATTTGTGCCATAAGATAGATTCATTAATAAAGTAAAATAATAAATTCACTTCTCATTATACTTGTAATATCATAATCCCAACCACCAACTACATTAAAATACATTAGAAACAACCCAAGAAATTGTTGGGCCATTTGATATAATCAGACTGATGTGTAATACTTCATGGGGACTCTAATCCACTCTATGAAATACACAAGGCAAGGCCTCTTTAAACACAGATTTCACTCAAAACAATGCTACTATAATACATCCCATTACATGTGTTTGATTTCCTACATGTACATCATATAATTCTTAACACATTTTTTCCACCACCAAATACACACATGTGTAATATCCACTGTACACTGATTACATAAGGGTATATTTGAAGAGATTACAGTAGAATGCAAAATATATAATAGGGAATCAATATAATTATTTCATTTTGATACAAATCCATTATAAAAAAAATGTGCTTAGCCTATATAACTGGGATGAAAACACATGTACAATAATAAAACCTGTTGATTGTGATATCACTTGGATAATAACATGAATTTCAAATAAATGAATTTCCATTAAACAAAACAAAAAAACAATAGACCCACAGATTAATAGGAAAAGTGATCACTAGGTCTCTGCTGAACTTCGTTCGGGCAAAAGCCCTTGAATAGAATTCCAATCTGAATGTTTTACGAAGTATATTTAGTTTTCTTTTGATAATCTTGATATCTAGATTGAAAATATGTAACTTAAGTTCAATGCTGTTGTTTAAGAAATCATAGCCTAAATTAAATCATTATGCTTGAACACAACTCCTAAAAATGACTATTGGAGTATTTGTTTTTCCTCTTTCTAGCAATTATTCTTCACCATTCCCACTGGTTTCTAAAGGCATTTTGTTGCAAAATAAAGGTTTATGACAGCAATTTACCCTTTCATCATTACCCCCTCAAAAATACTGTTTTTTTTTAATTTGTGCCATATGATAGATGCATTAAAAGAGTACAATAATTTACTTCTCATTACACTTGTAATATCATAAATCCCAACCACCAACTACATTAGAATACATAAGAAACAACCCAAGAAATTGTTGGGCCAATTGATGTAATTAGACCGGTGTGTAATACTTCATGGGTACTGTATGAAATCCACAATGCAATGCTTCTGTAAACACAGATTTCACTCAAAACAATGCTACTATAATACATCCCATTACATGTGTTTGATTTCCTACATGTACATCATATAATTCTTAACACATTTTTTTTCCACCACCAAATACACACATGTGTAATATCCACTGTATACTGATTACATAAGGGTATATATGAAGAGATTACAGTAGAATGCAAAATATAGCATAGGGAATCAATATATTTCATTTTAATATAAAACCATTAAAAATGTGCTTAGCATATATAACTGGGATGAAAACACATGTACAATAATAAAACCTGTTGATTGTGACATCACTTGGATAATAAAAATAAATGTGAAATAAATGAATTTCCATTAAACAAAAAAAAGACCCAACAGATAAACAGGAATAGTGATCACTAAGTCTCTGGCGAACTTTGTTCAGGCAAGACAAAAATTTAAAAGAGAATGCTGTAAGAGCAATGAGCCTTCCATCCTTTCGTCTAGTAATTGAATTCTCGAAAAAGTCTCTGCTTCATGTCATCCACCTGGATGTAGTAGGAGAAAATGAAAGATACAAATAAAATGTATCACAAAAGTGTCTATGAAAATGAGAATTACCAGACTCAAGAAAAATATCCCTTCCTCATTCTTTGTTTCATCGTGGAGGCTTATTCAAAATACTTTGTTACATTCGTTATTTGGCATGCATGATCATTCAACTTCATAATGCTAGATTAGAAATAAAAGCAAATTGATTGACTCTTTCCATTAGTGATAAGTTAGTAATGAAAAATATACTTGAGGGTTGTGAATTCTTGCGATAGTTGTCTGTATAACCATTTTTTGGGGAAATATATAAAACTAAAGAAAAATATAACGACATACCCTCTCCGGTATATCATCACGCTGGTAATGGCGTCCCTCATGATCTCTACGCCGACCACGTGGAAGACGATCCTAAGTTTTTATGAAACAAAATCATTTCAGAAAAGTGATAATTACTACAACGGTTTCTTGTACACAGATTTTGCTTATACCTATACAAATTTGATTTCTTACAGAAATACAGTACCCCATGGGTATTTGACTGAGAACTTGACATTTTCCAGTGCTTTTAGATGTGCATACAGAAAACCTCAATCTGCTTCAATCGATGTTGATCACTGAAATAAAATGACGAACATGTAAATTTCTTTCAAATGCGCTAATGTGCAAAGCGCAATCTACCTTTACAAGTCAGTTTTTGACATCAGAACCTTCAAAATATCAATTAGATTTATTAAAATGAAATGAGAAGGGGATGTAATAAATATGTTAGAAACCCAGAAATTAGCATTACGATGATAAAGAATAACTCACTTGAAGCATATCTTGGAAGCGATTCCTGCGAGAGGTGTCTCGACGAGGTGCGTATGGCTCTAAATATTCGTGCTGGAATTGCGGGCCGAGTGTGACTGGTCGAGGGATTTGGAGCAGGGGCGGAGGTTCGATGGCCAGCGGTAAAGGCGGAGGAGGGCGGTAATCATCCCCATTATGAATGAAACGTGGTCCGTCATAGCCCTCTTCCATTTCGGTGATTATTGGACCAGGACGATCCATGATTGGAGGTGGAGGAAAAATGAAGTCATCCTAGAGGATATAAAGATATCATTATACAGTTAAGGGCTCTTAAAAAAAGTTTGGATAACGGACAACATCAGTTACGTAATATCTACTTCTACTTCTATTTTTACTACTACTACTACTTCTTCTTCTACTACTATTATTACTACTACTATTACCACCAATACCAGTACACTATTAATTGTACTTTTCCACTATTTTATGCCACTACTAAGTATATTACTTCAACTACTAGTGATATCAATATCACCATGGCGACCTTTCTAAAATTCTTACCCTTGGCATGAGCATTAGTGGAGCTGCTTTACGACCATACTCAGGATCCTCATATTTTCTTGGTCCAGATAAGATGAAGAAGCAGCAGCAGCATACGAAGAGGAGAAGAATGAGAAAAGCAACTACCCCTGCAACAATTCCTATGATCACCTCCCTGCTTAGAACAACTGAGGTAGAACGAGGACAAGCATTATCAAACTTTCAAACAGATCGTGAATAAATTATTGAAGTATTTCGGCCCTGTGGAATAATTAAGTGTACACACCGACATCCTGCTGTGGAAAACTATGAATGCACACACACCATCACACAAAAACACACCCGCAACTTGCTATGGAAAACTATGAATGCGCACACAGCCCCAAATCAACAAACACACCCATGCCGTCATATCCTGCTGTGAAACTATGAATGCACACACACCCTCACATCAACAAACACACTCACAACTTGCTGTGGAAAACTATGAATGCGCAAACACCCTCACATCAACAAACACACTCACAACTTGCTGTGAAACTATGAATGCGCACACAGCCCCAAATCAACAAACACACCCCCAAATCAACAAACACACCCATGCCGTTACATCCTGCTGTGGAAAACTATGAATGCGCACACACACCCTCACATCAACAAACACACCCACACCATCACATCCTGCTGTGGAAAACTATGAATGCGCACACACACACCCTCACATCAACAAACACACTCACAACTTGCTGTGAAACTATGAATGCGCACACAGCCCCAAATCAACAAACACACCATGCCGTCACATCCTGCTGTGGAAAACTATGAATGCACACACACACCCTCACATCAACAAACACACTCACAACTTGCTGTGGAAAACTATGAATGCGCACACAGCCCCAAATCAACAAACACACCCATGCCGTCACATCCTGCTGTGGAAAACTATGAATGCACACACACCCTCACATCAACAAACACACTCACAACTTGCTGTGAAACTATGAATGCGCACACAGCCCCAAATCAACAAACACACCCATGCCGTCACATCCTGCTGTGGAAAACTATGAATGCACACACACCCTCACATCAACAAACACACCCACACCATCACATCCTGCTGTGGAAAACTATGAATGCGCACACACCCTCACATCAACAAACACACTCACAACTTCCTGAACCTATGAATGCGCACACAGCCCCAAATCAACAAACACACCCATGCCGTCACATCCTGCTGTTAAACTATGAATGCACACACACCCTCACATCAACAAACACACTCACAACTTGCTGTGGAAAACTATGAATGCGCAAACACCCTCACATCAACAAACACACTCACAACTTGCTGTGAAACTATGAATGCGCACACAGCCCCAAATCAACAAACACACCCCCAAATCAACAAACACATTCATGCCGTTACATCCTGCTGTGGAAAACTATGAATGCACACACACCCTCACATCAACAAACACACCCACACCATCACATCCTGCTGTGGAAAACTATGAATGCGCACACACACCCTCACATCAACAAACACACTCACAACTTGCTGTGAAACTATGAATGCGCACACAGCCCCAAATCAACAAACACACCATGCCGTCACATCCTGCTGTGGAAAACTATGAATGCACACACACACCCTCACATCAACAAACACACTCACAACTTGCTGTGGAAAACTATGAATGCGCACACAGCCCCAAATCAACAAACACACCCATGCCGTCACATCCTGCTGTGGAAAACTATGAATGCACACACACCCTCACATCAACAAACACACTCGCAACTTGCTATGGAAAACTATGAATGCGCACACAGCCCCAAATCAACAAACACACCCATGCCGTCACATCCTGCTGTGAAACTATGAATGCACACACGCCCTCACATCAACAAACACACTCACAACTTGCTGTGAAACTATGAATGCGCACACAGCCCCAAATCAACAAACACACCCATGCCGTCACATCCTGCTGTGGAAAACTATGAATGCACACACACCCTCACATCAACAAACACACCCACACCATCACATCCTGCTGTGGAAAACTATGAATGCGCACACACCCTCACATCAACAAACACACTCACAACTTCCTGAACCTATGAATGCGCACACAGCCCCAAATCAACAAACACACCCATGCCGTCACATCCTGCTGTTAAACTATGAATGCACACACACCCTCACATCAACAAACACACTCACAACTTGCTGTGGAAAACTATGAATGCGCAAACACCCTCACATCAACAAACACACTCGCTGTGAAACTATGAATGCGCACACAGCCCCAAATCAACAAACACACCCATGCCGTCACATCCTGCTGTGGAAAACTATGAATGCACACACAGCCTAACATCAACAAACACTCCCACACCCTCACATCCTGCTGTGGAAAACTATGAATGCACACACACCCTCACATCAACAAACACACCCACAACTTGCTGTGGAAAAATATGAATGCACACACAGCCCCAAATCAACAAACACACCCACACCCTCACATCCTGCTGTTGAAAACTATGAATGCACACACACCCTCACATCAACAAACACACTCACAACTTGCTGTGGAAAACTAAATCTTTATAGCTTTTATAATTACGATAAACTGCATAAAGTTAATAAAGGTGAACTAAAGTGATTCCATGTTTACACATCAATAATATTTTTTGTGTACAGTGATTGGTTTCTCTAGGATTTCCCCTACAATATTCAATAGAGTAACCAGCATGGCTTAGACATACTTCCAAATTTCTTTACCCTTGTTTTCCCCTTTGTCACTTTAAGTTTATTTTACTTCTGAATGCTGATTATGATATTTAGAGATAGTTTCATGGTCTACGGAAATCATATGACATACTTGAGTTATATATAATTATTTGATAGTCATGATTTTGCAGACTGTTAACTACAGGCCCATATGACCAGAATAATTCATTAAGTTATCAGAACACAGACATCCCATAGTTGCTAAAAAATGAATGATTTTTTTGTATTGTACGATTATTGGGCAAGGGTGCAAGTAAAACTGTTGTTATATAAAGATAGATTACCTTGTGTATTTTCACAAGTATCTCCTGATGTCCCAGAGGGGCAGCTGAAAAAATGAAGAATTAAAGTGTAATTAATTATTACTAGTTTTCATTATGTGAAATTTTGTAATAAACAAAATCTATATATTCCTTGCAAAAGGCTTGTGGCCTAGCCTGTCACGCTAGGCTACAAGGCTTTTGCAAGGAATATACAAACATAAAACTAATGGAATGACAGCATAATGCTTGTAGATGTACATAATAGTTGTTATCTACTTTTCATTTATGATAGGTCGACTTTTCTGACAAATTATCTGTTATATTGACTTCTTGAAGTTACAATGCTGAAGTATATCTATATTAAATACAGATAATAATGCATGGTAACTTCAAAAACTTAATGACCAAAGTTCTTGTAAAAAAACAATAAACACAAGTGTGAACACTAAACACACACACACACCCTCATATAAATAGCAACATAAAACAGTGATAGGGGTTTTAACACACAAACCTGCATTCGTGATCGTAAACAAAAGTCGAATTTGAGACAGTACAAGTTCCTCCATTCGAACAGATAAAAGATGATGGGCAGACCTCTGATATGGAAGAATAAATGACAATTAATTATTACATGATCAAAATAGAAAACACTGTCCAAAACAAAGCACATTTATTCTTATGTTTCATTATTTAACACTTAACAAAATTAGAACATTCAGGGAAAAATTGCCATTTGAACATATTCATTTTTAATACCGATTCCCATGTTTGAATTAATCCATGAAAGGTGTTTAAATACGGACAGAATGACACTGAATCATGTTTTGTAATTTTCTAAAGAATTTGAAATTTTCTGAAGGTATCCTAAGCCAATGAAAACAGTATATGCAAAACAATTTCAAGAAATATTGGAATTATCAACAAGCTCAATTTTTTTCTTCCAACTCGTACACTACTTACACTATATCATACCTTAATATTACCATACATCAATTACGGTATTTTGGCATGGGTTGTGCAATTCAAGCGCAATTACATAGGATACTTCTGTTACAGAAAAAACACTTAGGATAATATTTCAGACACATTTCAGATTTCACACAGATAAATTATTTTTTGAAAACAAAATCCTTATAGTTCATGGTATACGTCTGTTCCAACTTATTTTCCAATTTATGTACAAACTAGATAAAGATGATCTCCCGCATTTTTTCAATTATGTTCTGCAAAAATCCTCTGTAGACGATTATTCTACAAGACAATGAAACTTTCGTCACCTACCTCCAACCCGAACTTTACTTGAAAAAAAATTCTTTTGTCTTTTCTGGTCCCATATATTGGAATTCATTGCCCAACGACTTCAAGGAATCACCAAGCATCACTATTTTTAAACATAACCTTAAAAAGATGCTCATTTGCCAATACTTTACACAAGCAAGTCTATCTACCATATAACTAAACCTACAACAAAAACTAAAAAAAAACTTCTTTTTTTTAACCTCTCAGGACACAACTTGCCTGCTGACCTTGCTCCTCTTTGCACCTCCAATTGTACTTGCACCCCTCCTCTCACCCTACACTTGCCTGTCTGTTTCTCCCTCATTATCACAATTATTGTAACCGTAGTATTTATTTTTATTTTCATATTTTTAATTTTTGTTTAAATTGTTACTATTAATTCCAATTTGTGTCACTCTTTCGATATTTTGTATAGCCTCCTTTTAAACTGTCTTCCGTCTCTCCTTCATACTTTAGTTTTGTGATGTTATCTCTAAGTTACGTATTGAAACTAGGTTACCGGGGCTTGCCTTCCATACAAGTTTTGCTTTTCTTGACAAGCTCCTCCGTTCTGTTTTATATAGTTATTAGTCAAAGGTACTTTAGTTCTCATTATTTAAACCATCCAATACTTATGCATATTCCGATTGATATTGTACTTTAAATTTAATTATGTATTGTTACTTTGATTTTGTTGTGCTTTGTGAACGCAATGAATAAAATCTACATGTAAATGAAAACTTGGCGAAGAAAAATAATCAGTTTCTTGCAATAACTCACATAGAAAAATTAATTCAATAACAAAACATCGATGTAAAAGGTGATCATTTTCACCAGGAATATTCTAGGTCTTGTGATATGACTTCCAACAAATGTACGACTGAAACCTTAGTATATGTTCATAGATCTAGCAGGGGGAATATGATATGCTCTTTGAGTATATGTTCGATAAGTGATCTAGAAATTGGCAAAAATCGATTTATCAAAAATGAGATGTGATAAAATTTACTACAAAGAAAGTCACGTTTTATCGAAATCAAATGGAGATAACATCAGATTCCAAAGTAATGAGGCCAGTCAGGCCACTGGAGAAAGCATTATATTTTCACATAGCCCTCGTACTTCTACTTAAAACTGAGAGCAAGTCTGAGCTCTTCTGCACGTGGCCTGAACTCATTCCATTTCGGAATATTCCTTCCTGTCCGGATAGAATTCATATAGTATCTAATTACAAAACATCTGGATAGAAAGTGTCGTTACTGTTAAGTATTTGTTTTTCCTTTTCTACGAAAGAATGGTTATGGGCAACATCGACCAAAACAAAATATCGTCTTGCCTGTGATAAGAATGACGTCAGGTGGTAATCGACCTGAGAGGAACAGGCCTGATGACTGTCCACCTGGCATCCATTCCAGGGAAGGACCAACAGAAAGTCCGAGGTAAGTATCGGCCTGTGCAGTAGTCGCTGTTGAATCCTCACTCAATGTGACTGTGTAAGGTACGATGACACTTCCAGCTCTAAACCGTAAGGCTTTAACCATCTTGAAGTTCACCAACCGGTTAAAGGTTGTCCATAGCTACAGAAATTAAATCACGTGGTTTCACGTACAAATTAATTAGTAAATGAAGGCTTCACCTTTTACATTTATGTGGTCATATTTGAAAATTAGCATGGAAGACCTTAAAGATTTCAGGGCATTTCTTAACCTGATCTGGGTCCCGAAACATAGCGATTGATCGTACGCTTAATTCTCACGATTGATTCTACATTGTAGTCAATGAAATCAATTGTAGAAAAATGTTCTACGATCATTGCTAAGCTATGTGTTATGGGCCTTGGATTATAATTTAGATTGAAGTAGAAAATTTCAATACGAAGATATATGAACTTTTGTTACAATAACCAAGGGCGCCGGAAGCGGGGGGGGGGCACTTGCCCCCTCCCAAATAAAAATTTTTGGGGGCCAAACGAGATTTTGCCCCCCCAATGTGCCCCCCTGAAAGTAGAAAAATGATAAATTATTTAAGGACAAAAGCAAACGAAGGCACTTTTCTGCCTGAAAATTGTCATTTCCATTGTCAAAAATGAAAAAAATTTGCCCCTGACGGGGCAAATACATTATCATAGTAAGCCTCGCGTCTTTTGACGAACAGTTCCTCTGTGAAACATACCTTTGATAAGCCCCTTTTCCATCTTATTACAGTGTGATAACGTTTAACCTTTTAATGAATACATTTCAGACTAAAAGCGAATGGCAAATTGATAGTGGTCCACCAATGATTAGGTTCATAACTCTATGATGCTGGCTGTGTCGTCTAACAAACGCGCGGTCGCCCAGAAACGCTCAGACCGGACCCGATATTACTAACATGACTAACGCGCGTGAACACTAGTTACTCGAGCAACATATGGAATCTATGTCATAGTTGTCAAGCCCAGAAACCAAAACATCTCGAGAAACTTGTTTCAATTATTTCATTTTCAACTAAATTTAAATTGAGTTAATACAGTGCTAACAAGTCAGTGCCCTAAAGAAAATACCAAGGTCATTTCAACTCAATAGGCTATAGACATGTTATCAGAAAATTACACGCAGAATAATTATGTGTAGAGGATTATAATTTGTGAAAATGGTGAATCCCATTCGAAAGCAACTTGAGATAATGTTTAGACATGAAAAAAATAAAATCACCTGTGAAAGTGTCTTCTTGACCGGACTCATATTATCCGAGATATGAATAAAAATGTAAATAAAGAATATAAAAGAAAAAATAAGCGTTACAGTACTGCTCTACGATAAAAAAAAATCTTAAGATATTTTTACAGCCCCGTATTTTCCTCTATTCCTTTTCATTGGCATGATTGGAAGGCGTTTTGTCCGATACTATTTCAGCTCATATGATATAGCACTTATGTATTTTAGATTCCAAAACTTCTTCCCATTACCTGTTACTAATCAGATCGAGATGGCAGCTATGTTCTCTGGTTTATCCCAGCTTTTGTTATTCATGGACGTTTGCAAAAATAAAAAAACGATCCGGGAGTGGGTGGGGCTGCAAGACCTAAATTTTCGAAGAAACCTAAGAGCAAGGGGGTTTGTGATGGGGGAGCTTAAAAATTTTCTAGAATAAAATTGAAGGATTTCGTGCACACTTTTGGTGAATTTGTGAATTTTGCCCTTTCGATCGGCGGCCCCCGGCTGCGTGCGGTCATCTTAAAGTCTTTAAAAGGCCTATATTACATTGGTTTGAAACAATTTCGTTTGCAATAAGGCTCGTAATTTGCTGGAACTGCGACCCTGATCATGAAGAAACACCAGTCTGGGTGAGAAGGGAGGAAACAAAAGGAGCAAAAAGAACTCCAAGGCTGTTTAATTCTCAAGAAATTTATTTTTGAATGATCTTAGAAATGCAATTTTTGTACTCAATTTTTACACAAAGTCCTTACCGTGGGGGGGGGGTCCCACAGCCTCTCCCGCTCGATCGCTTCGGTATCTCACACTGTCAAAAATATTGTGCCCCCTTCGGGATTTTGCCCCCCAAAACTGAAAGTGTTCCGGCGCGCCTGACAATAACCGAAATTCAAACTCACTCTTGGGTTTATTCTGCCTTCCAATTCAAGATATGAAGAGCTTGATGGATTGTTACAGCATGTAAGGAAATTCACTTCATTCGGAGAGGATGACACAATCCTAAACAGGGTAATATGGCCGCGAAATTCTCTCACACCTTAAGGAAACAGACAACAATATTATCAAGAAATGAAATTGAATACAAGTCCTAAAGAATAATCAAATAATGCATATATGATTGCAGTAAAGTGTAATTGATATAGTCACTATATCCTATATTCACAATGTTTTTCCAGGAAATATATTATCTCCTCGTTTATGAAGATTATCAACTTTTATCTTACAACAAAATAGCAATGCAATGAATTTTTATAAGAGAAAAGTGAATGTGGGTGCGAGTAGGCTATTAGGCATATGTGTTCAGGGGATGTATTGGTCGAGGTGAGTTTGTGCTTGCGAAGGAGGAAAGTGGAGAAATATAAACACATGTTCATAAATTCATTTGTATTAAAGCTGACAAGAACTGTAAAAAGAGATACGTACGGAGATCGAACGACCCTGGTACATATGTATTTGTCGTGGCGAAGTCTCTTCCACCAGTGAGAGCCGATTCAAAAGCTTCCTTTATTTCTTCTTCATTGTAGTACGACGGGTTTCTGAGATGTAAACGGAATTGGACCAGTAAGTTATTGGAGACGTCAAATGTTTGTCTTGGTTGGATTTCAATCCCAACAAAATGTGGAGCTAAGCTGGAGGAGATTCTGAAGAGATCATCAAGCTGAAGGAAAAACGAGAGAAAGATGACATTGAATTAGAGGTTCTGAAAAAAAGTATGCGCTCGTGGTTGATCTAAAAAGTAAGATCAATGGAAAATATTCATGAAAATGGCTCCAACTTATAAATCACATGTTTAGTTTGAAAATATATATGGTCAGGAACATTTTTCTTTGCTCTCATATGAGTTATTCATTCAATGCATTGTAATTTTGACAACAATTATTTCTTTAGTGTACATCTTCTTAGAAATATTTTCAAGCCCAACTTTGTTTTCTCTTTCTCATTTACCATATTACATGTGGTTGCATATGTATTCTGAACACAATCATATGATTAAACTAGCACTTCTTACTCGTACAAGAAACAAAAACAAAAAAATCTTTAAACCTCATTTGCAACTATCCGTTCTATCCATTTTGATCATTCCAGGTTTATTTACCGATTTTTTTTTCTTTTTCAAAGAAAGTCTTTACTCAATATTTCTCCACAACGCACATAAACTATTGCAAAATGTATGTGATACATCAAATTCAATATCATACATATACACAATACATAATTTAAATAAGCTCGATGTGCCTCGATTCATCAAGATATACAATGAACTTATTTTGTTGCATGTGCATAGTTCGTTCTATCTCATGCTGATACTTTAATTTCTTTTGAAATTATGAGAATGATAAGTTTCCTTTTAAACATTTAGTTGAAAAGATATAATATTTGGCATATAAATATCAAAATTAAAAGAATTTCCAGCTGGTATGCCAAATACAAAGTCATTAAAGAATGTGATAGAATGTGATAGAATGTGATATACAAAGTTTTCATATACTTGTTAACACCAAGAATATTATAAAAAAAAATTGTACTGAAAATATCTAAGCTTTGTTGAAAAAGGTACATTTAAAAGGAATCATACAGATTTTGTCCCAAGTAAATATTGGATCTGAAACAATACTTTTCCATTTGTTTTGTGAAATAAGAATTTAAAAAAATTTCTCAACACACATTTTATGAATATATTTACACACTTTTGTTACCGATTTTAAATTCTTAAACGAATTGTATCATAATCTTATATCTATATACAACTGAGATTTTTTTTCATTAAGAAGACTATACCCGTTGTATTATATAATATATTTATCAATCATCTTCTTTCGATGCAAATCTACTTTAATCTTCCTAACGTTTTACATGGTTCATTAACATGATACCACCTCTTTAATTTCCAATTATTTTCTGTTAAGCGTTAGGTTATACTAGAAAGTCGAAACTCAATTTCCTTCTTCAAAGTATAACGTCAAACCTTACGTTTGTTTTCTATGAATTACTTCATTTTTATTATACAGAACCTTATATCCTACCATGCGGAGTAGTCTCAACCAGCTTGTGTATGCTTTTAATATCATTCTTTCATGGAGTCCCGTTTTATTTACATTTCAAGAATGTTTCAAACATGCCGTAAAAACACTTAAATCAGCTTACGTCATTTCTGAGGTTCGCTAGTTGCGTCGTTGTCAGGACGAACTGTCCATCAATCCCACGAACAACATCAAGTAGAAGTGATCCATCCAGTTCAATGGTATCTGTAAATGAATTGTATATGTATAATTATATATGTATAAATAAATATATATATATTTAAATATATATAGTGTAAAGAAATGGATGAAGAGAACTATGGTAGGCGTAGCTTAAATCAAGGTTCCCCAGGGCTATCTACCCTTTGGAAAAATTGGTGATGCCGAAAAAATGTCTCTGCCGGTTTCGTTCTTTCTGGGACGATACAGTGCGTCCCAGAAAAAACGAAACCGAAATTTATCGATGATTTATTATAACTTAATCACAAAAACCTTACACAAGTGACCCACCATTAAAAGCTTAGAATCTCCTCTTTCATCTGAAATTATGTATATTATTTATCATTTACGCATGAATGAACCAAAAAATTTGAAGAGGGGATACCAAAAAATCACTTGACGGGCTGTATCTGGGTTTCAAAAAGAAAACCACATTTCAAAAGAATTAATATCTGCTCTTTAATTTGATACCTCAATTACAGAAAATGTTTAAGAAATAACAAAGTCCTGCTCATTTAAAATAAGGCTTGAATTTCAGTAATTTCATAAAATGAAGAGGTTTTACAGGCTAGCATTCTCGGTCACTCGACACTCCACTTTGAAAACGATCAGCCATGCATTAAGTGTTTTGATAACCATGCTATAGCTTCTGTGAGAAACCGATGAAAACACGTTTATTTAATGAAATTATGGAAATACAAGCATTGTTTCGAGGGATCAAAACTTTTTTACTTCTCGACCATTTTCTATGATTAGGTATAAAAAAAGAGCAGATATTAAGCTTTTTAGGAATGTGATTTTCTTTTTGAAATTCAGATACCCCCCGCCAAATGAGTTTTTGTGTCCTTTCTTCAAATTGTTTTTGCTCACTCAATGGTAGGTCACTTGTCTATTGTATTTGTGATTAAGTTATGATAAATCATCAATTAATTTTAGTTTTTATTATATATATATATATATATTCGTGGGGTAAAAAGCGTACCTGTCTGTACTACGACATCAACAGTAAATGAACAGGTTGAGGCGGTATTTCCCGCGTCATCCATAGCTATATATTCAATTCGATAGGAACCAGCACCCAGTCGAGATCCTGGAGCAGGGCTGCTGGGTGACCGTGTTGCTGTTGCTGAACCCTGAATCGAGTTGTCCGTAAATGTTGGTTCTTCCCATGTAACAATGACATCAGGTTGTAAGGCGATTATGAATACTTCAATATTATCGGGACATTCATTAAATCCTGGGGCATCACCATCTGAAAGAAGAATGTCGCACAATGTAACCTGTTTTAAACGTGTATATTCTGTTATTAATCAGTATTCATACAGAATACCTCAAAAATGAATATGGGGAAACACAATCATATCAAAATTTCAATATTGGACTTGCAAAATGCCATAATTAGAGCATTTTAGTGTATTGAATAATATCACAAAACTTTGAAATTCATAAAATAGTGCATTATCAAGTCACTATATTCCCTATGTGTAAACACGAGAAGGAAATATTGGGAATTACTTTCAAGTATATGCTACATGTATATAATTCTGAGTAACTACAGCTGCTCAGCAATTAAAATATAATTGTGATTACTCACCAACTACATGAACGGTGAATCTACAGTATCCTATGTTGCCATGTTCGTCTATGGCTTGGTACTCAACATCATAGGAACCGATTTCGAGACGCTGATTCCTTGCATAGTCCGATGTTATTGTAGGATTTCCAGAGTCGTCTGTAGCAAGGATCTCACCCCAGTCAACCAAGGCCGAATTGCTGTTTGGATCAGAGTTCACTCGAAATTCACCCAATGGACAATTGGAAAATACAGGTACATCATCGTCAACTAAAAGATCAAAATATATTCAATGAACAAAAAAAGTAATATCCCGTTTTAAGAAGGACATAGGCATCGAAAAGAATTTCAGCCAGCACATTGTCAACACCATAGCAAATCCGTCTAGTACCTTATCGAAGTCCCAATGTTCCTTCGCTTATCAAGCAATCTGATATTTTGGATGTTACTACAGGTGCAGTATTGCATCATTTAGTGTAAATTACGTATCTAATGCATTCTTTTTACAGATTCCCGATCATAAATTTGAAAAATAAAGATAAAGTGTATTAAAAGAGAAACTGGCCCTTATCATCAAGAAAAAAATATCTGAAGACATGATTGAAGCTTTTCGATTATTGCACATTTTTTTAAAGCTCTCAATGCCGTGACATATCTTGTGACAGTTATTCACAGTTAGCTCATTCCTGCCTGCTTCAGTTGTCCTTGGTGTACATTAATGTTACTCTTACCATTTATTTCTTAAAGTGACAGTTAAAAAAATAACAGCGTCCATGCTCAGCGCCTTTTTAGGACTTTAAGGGACAAAACATTAAAAATATAAATACAGATAAAATCTGCTTATAATTATGTTCCTCCGTTTGTAATTATTGGATTACTGTAATTCAACTTGATATCAAACAATTATAACAAAATTGATTCTATCTAACTATATTTTGCACTGATAGTCGGATATGACAAAGAAATTGAAAGCAAGTTTCTCTAATAGTCGGATGTGTCAAAGACAAATAAATTGAAAGCAAATTGCACTAAAAGTCAGATATGTCAAAGAGAGAGAAATTGGAATTGTGGACACACACCCGTCACAGTGACAAAGAATTCGCAAGTTCCAACATTGCCAGAATCATCGGTAGCTGTGTAGACTAAAGGCCAAGTACCCCCAGAGAAGAGCTGGGGAGATGGTGGATTATTACTCCTGATTGGATCATTGCCCGAGTTATCGGTGACAGTTGGCTGTGTCCAAGATACATTCTGGACGTTTGTTCCAACCCTAGCCATCACTGTCATGTTGCCGGGACACGATGACCACACTGGTTTCTCATCGTCTGTATTGAGAAGATTCGATGGAGTTGGCAAATATAACGAAAGACTGATAGCATTATCATGGAAGGTCATTCACGGTTTCTTTTTCTTATTATTTTTAATTATTTGCAAAATGATTTTCGCACTATAGATTTTTGCTTAAAAAAAAAATTGACCTTGATTATGTGACCTAGCTACAACTCGAACATGAAGATCCATGATACTTCATTACACTTTGTCCCAGTTTCATGGAATAGGCTCTTATGTAGGCCTTTATTCACATGTCATTTCAAAATAATCTTGGTTAAGATTTCAGCATGGATACCCGAAAATTGTTAAAGATCATTGACCCTAAATGGCCTTTTACCTTGATAATTTGACCTGAAAATAAGATGATTACTGATACCGGTCCTTGATTACTCTATATCCAACTTTCATTAACTCAGTCCATATACTTAATTATCATGGCAGTTAAAACACCGTCGATAAAGCGGCACCTCAAGGCAGCAGAATAAATAAATGCTATCGGAGACACCTTAATTTAAGGAAACACTATATTCTGGTCTTTCTTGAAAAATTAATGTTTTTCCTACTAACCTACAACATCAACGAAGAACGAACATGTTCCTATGTTACCACGTTCATCTTCAGCTGTTATTGTGACGGTTACTGGGTCATCATCATACGCCATGTTGGTTATCACTGCTCCGGGTGATCTAGTGATCTGTGGGGGGAAAAATTGTCATCAATACCTATGAAAAAAACTTCTACAAATTCAAGCCAATTTCTCAAGGATAGCGAATATATATCATTCTGTCACTTTTAGGAGCTTTAAACACTGACATCCCAAATTTGCATACATGCAATGATAAAACATTGACTGCACAAAGACAGGTATTGTGAGAGAAATGGAACGCAATGATAATGCGAACAGAAAAATATGATGAAGGCATATCCCTCCCGCAAGTTGTAGACGAATGTTCCTGTTTTTACTTAGTGGCAAACTGGTTTTCAAAAGAAATTATGCTGTGCAGTGGAGTAATGAGCAAAAAATATGGGACATAAAATGAAAACAAAAATCATGAAAAATCCTTTTTTCATTGATTAAGAAAATAATTCTTGATCGTCGATATCTAAGGGATTCATGTCCTTTGACCCCATCTGTAAGCCAGTGGTGTTGCCATGACAATTACTTTTCTCTTTCTCTGGTCTCATAACACGGGCAGTAAATGTTGCCCACTTTTCCATTGGCGAAGGAAAAATTATTGAAATACATTTGTAAATTGCTTGGCAAGTAGTCTAAACAATGACACTGATGGATATATCTCACAAAGTTTGGTCTGCTGGAAGCATATAAAATATATAACAA
The DNA here is from genome assembly GCF_018143015.1 of Lytechinus variegatus. NCBI lineage: Eukaryota > Metazoa > Echinodermata > Echinoidea > Temnopleuroida > Toxopneustidae > Lytechinus > Lytechinus variegatus. The sequence continues at coordinate 83,471,419 of NC_054740.1, read as the reverse complement.
ATGGAATGCCTCTGGCCGTCTCACCTGCATCATGCGATTCAACATAGCAGCCGTGCTGACTTTGAAAACTACTATAACTCGCACAAGATGTTCAGTGATACTTGGTTACTCTTATTTCCACGTTTTATGAACGAGACCAATACACATTAATACAGAGATAGGATGGTAATTCAACAAATACCCCCAATGTGGCCAAAATTCATTGACCTCACATGACCTTTTAACCTTAATCATGTGACGTGAACTCATGCAGGATGTTTGGTGATACTTGATTAACCTTATGTCTAAGTTTAATGAACTAGGTCCATATATTTTCTAAGTTATGATGACATTTCAAAAACTTAATCTCAGGTTAAGATTTTGATGTTGATTCCCCCAACATGGTCTCAGTTCATTGACCCTAAATGACATTTGACCTTGGTCATGTGACATGAAACTCTAATAGGATGTTCAGTAATACTTGATCAACCTTATGACCAAGTTTCATGAACTAGGTCCATATACTCTCTAAGTTATGATGTCATTTCAAAAACTTAACCTTAGGTTAAGATTTGATGTTGACGCCGCTGCCGCCGCCGTCGGAAAAGCGGCGCCTATAGTATCACTCTGCTATGCAGGTGAAACAAAAATTCAAATGGATGTTCTTTTTCTTCAAATATTGAAGCAGTAATACAATATCTAGCGCAATGTCGGTGCGCGATAAGGCCTTGGTCTATATTTTGTCATGTGAACAAAATTCAGGTATTTTATTTGAATAAAGAATAAAACATTCCCAGTGATCTATTTTCAACAAGGATCACTTTTCCATTAAAATGGCGGCATCACACGTCGCCATCAAAGTTACACAGTGCCCCTATTCATTCATTTGTTCTTTTATTCTTTTTTTTACAAATGGAAAGCTGCATTGCTGTTCGTTGTCATTCCATCGTTAGAGACTTCATGGTTTTAACGATTGGTGCAATATATTTGGGTAAAAAAATCTGTCAAATTTTACAACCTCAGGAGTGTTCCGTTTTGTAGAATCTTTAGTCATACTTCGCATGTCAACATGGAACTGAAATGAAAGTGGTTTTGTAAGTTGATATGGTATAATAACAGTGCCGCATTTTGTTAAGTCTATGGCGAAATCTTGAGAAGATATGAACATGCAGAAACAGAGATAAAAAAAAAACTTAAAAAACTTTGATGGATAATCCCTTCTCAGTTTAGTGAATATTAAAAAATAATTTATATCAATGAATAGATCATTTAATTTTCTTTAAAATGATACCCTACACATTGTGGTTCACATGGAGGTACAGTGTCTTGAAATGTGGGGCAAGGTCAAAATTCAAAAGTTGCAAAGTGACACAATATTGAAAATCACTGTTCTTTCTTTTCGTGGTGATGAGTTTCTCGGCGGTTTCTTTTGTTTTCATGCATCTCAGTACATCAACATTAACATTGAATCAAAAGGACCTCTGCACAAGAAAATACATAACAAGCAAACATGGATGGGTATTTCAAACCAAGACTAAAACCATGTTATCTCACAGAACCAACACTACATAAACCAGAAAAAACATAAAAAGTTAAGAAGCAGGGGCTTGATTTGAATGGATTTTCATCTTTATTGACTCAGACAAATAATAATGTACTTTAATGTCCCTTCGTGCAGCTTTCCAATTTAGACCTCATCCAACACTTTTGAATCCTGCTCTTTTTGCATGATAATGAAATCAAATTTACATTGTGTAAAATACCCAGGAGTTGGGAGGAATTAATGGCCAAACTCTAAAAACGTTTTGAGTGGTTTATATGCAAATGATCATCAAAAAGCAACAGAAAGGGAATGTGCAACAAAATTGGAGTTGAAGTTATTTGGTTTTGGTACTGAAAATGCAACAAGAAATAAAAAAGAAGACAAGATCAGAGGCGGATCCAGCCTTCACCAATAGGGGGAGGGGGCGGAATTTTTTCCAGACATATTTTCCTCGATCGGCCGCTCGAATATGATTTTGGCCGGGATTTTTGGTTTCTTTGAAGGGGTAGTCCTAATAGTCACTTCTTAGCTTTATTCTTATGAATAAACAAATATATAATACCATAGTCCTTATTTATATAATGCGAGTGCGAAGCGCGAGCTATTTTTTGGGGGAAATCTTATGTACTTATTCCTAAAATTTTGAACATTCTGGGCAATCTTTTTTATCTTGAAAAAAAAGATGTGTATGCAAGTGAATAATTACTACGAACGTGGAGCATGAGCAGAAATGAAGTGATGGAAAAGGTACTGTTAAACACTTGCTTGCAGTTAGCCATGAAGTCGTTACATATTTTCAAAAATCAAATAATGCGAGCGCGAAGCGCTAGCTGAAATCTTTTGACATTTTTACCTAAGGAATGGAAATTCTAAGCAGTCTTTGTAACTTAACAGAATAGGTATATTACTAAACAACTGATGCGAGCGCCAAGCGTGAGCAAAAATAAATCGAGATTTAGACTTACTGAACTAGACCCTCAATTCAAGTTTTGTAAATCATAAAAAGGATAAGTGGGGACCTCCCTTACATTGATAATGCGATCGCAGAGCGCGAGCAGAAATTTTTATATACGTTTTGAACTGATCAAAACGTATCTGCTATGGACTGCTTGCACTTAGCCATGAAGACGTTACATATTTCAACATTCAAATATTGTGAGCGCGAAGCGCGAGCTTAAAAAATTACATTTCTACATGAATAAAGGAAATTCTAAACACTTTTTGTAATCGTGGAAAGGAAAGTATAAGTTAAACATTACTGATACGAGTGCGAAGCGCGAGCGGAAAACTTCTGGACACTCTATTCATGTTTTGTAAATCATGAAAAGGATAAGTTATTGGATAATTTCATTCATTAATAATGCGCGAGCAGGCAATTTTTTATATTATGATCTGAAACTTGATAATGATTTGAATAGAGAACAAGCTTCGTATCTGAATAAACGTTTGCTTCAGATTTCGACCTAGACTTTGGGTATTCTAAATACCTTTCTTACCATGAAAATCAATAAAGCGAGCGCAAAGCGCGAGCTAAAAATATATTATATTCCGATCTGAAAAGGGGTTAATTTAAGCTCTGTATTGCAAGCACTTTGTGGGCAAATTATGAGGATATCAGTTAAAAAAGAGGTGATATTTTTCATTATTATTGCTTTGAGTTTTGACACAGGACCGGGACATTCTGTCATATGAAAATGATGACTAACTTCCTATTTCTCTTCCTAAGCATGAGAGCGCGAAATCTGTTAATATTATGGCCTGAAAACTGGACATTTAAAGCACTTTTGTAATTATGCATAAGATGCATGAGTTGATATATATCAATGCGAGCGGAAAAATTTGATAAACTGTCATCAAATGGTGATTTTAAGTAGTTTGTTTTAGAATTAATATTGAGATATACATAACTCACTAATCAAAATGCGAGCGTGCAGCGCTAGCTGATACATTTTGACAATCTTACCTGAGTAAAGATATTTTGAGAACTTTATGGAATACAGGAAAATAATAGGTACCTGACAAATCAAATTTTGCGAGCGCGCAGCGCAAGCAGAAAATGTTAATATTCAGATTATAAAACAACATTTTTTTACAGAACACCTTTTAAAAATCAATTTGTAAATCAAACAAAATAATGAAAGTTCAATTTTCCAGCTGAAATATGTTTTGTATATTGACTTCAAAATTTGATATTTTAAGCTCTATATTGAGCAAGATATATAAATCCCCTAAAAGGAAATGCGAGCAAAAATTTTATATCCCGATATGAAAGATTTCATAAAAATTATTTTCCAAGTCTTCCCCTTATCTTATTTTATTCACCCATCTTCCTCCTCTTATGTTTGCTTTTCTTCTTTTCTCCTCTCTTTTCCCTTCTTTTTCTTTTTTTCCTTTCTTCCCCGCCAATAGGGGGGGGGGGCGGGCCCCTCGCCCCCTGGCTCCGCCAATGAAGATAACTGTTATGGACGAGAAATAAACGGTAACAGCAGAGCTGCTAACCAGAGCAAGAACATCTCAGTAATTTAAAAGCTAAAAACTAGTATATGGGGAGGAAATAGATATCTTCAAAGAAATACCACAGGACACCACATAAAACTGAAACCTTAGAAATCAATATTTTGCATGAAATCATTTTTTTGTCATGGTAATCGAAAATGGAAGCATAAGTTTTATTGAACTTTTAGTAATCATAATAAAACAGAAATGGAAGTAAAAACGAGGCTAATGATAAAAGCATTCAATATCGATTAATAGAAATGAAAATGGTGGTAAATATGGAAACGACAGAAACACAAGTGGAAATAAGAAAGGAAAAAGAATACCATGAAACTGGGAGTAAGCTAGGTGTGCGATGGAAAAGAAATTAGAATTGTGCAATCCACACACAGGAAAGGTAAAATAATGTACTCACGATAAGCGCTGAAACATTTGTGTAGTCATCGGTAATAACTACATCTGGCAACGTGAATGTTGCTGTCCTCAAACCATCGTCGGTATTCACAGTGACATCGGGACAAGTTAGGACTGGACTAACATCATCTAAGCAACAACAACAACAAAAGAAGATGATAATAACTTTTCTAAACTGTACTGGAGAGCGCTGTTGATACGCAGATGATATGAAGCACAAGGTCCGGGGATCTTGGCAATATTTTCAGCTACATCAAGCATCTTACAGCCAGGTATAAATAGGCATCGAAAGAGAAGTATATCTGGAATAGGGCACCCATATTCAAGCTCCCTATGGCCTGCTAGCACCCGCGTCCAGAAAAACGCGTCGAAAAGTCCCGTTTGTTTGTTAGCACTATTCGCCGGTAATCTTTCCCTCACTCGTCACGCCTTTTGGGGTTGAAAACCCTGTACTAATCATATTTTGGCCACATGATGTCAAGTTTTGCTTTTAGTGATGCTTAGCATTCTTAAAGAACGATATGAAAACCAGCACATGATTTATGTTGCCTTTAGATAGAAGTTGCATTCGCAAACACACTTTGTAGCCCAATAAGCAAATTAAATAAGCTTTAAAAATGGTGGGAAAAAAGAGGTTTTTATATTTTCCTCAATTGAGTCATCTACAACGTTATAGACCGAGACTGGTCATAACAAGATTTAAATGTCTTGAGTGCGCATGGACAAGTTGACTTACAGTAAAAAGTGACAGTAGAAAGGAGGATTTCTTCCTTTCTTAAAAAACAAACTTACAATGAACATTCACAAGAAAGGTACACGTTTCATCATTTCCGTAGGCATCAACAGCCGTGACAGTCACAGTAGCTGACTCCGACCGATTGAATGTTGAGCCAGATGGTGGGCTTGAGGTTACGGTGACGTCACCAGAGTTGTCACTTGCAAGAGGATCCGACCATGTTACATCTTGACTTGTGATATCAGAAGTCACAATAATGGTAATATTATCCGGGCATTGAAGCACAGGTTTGTCAGTATCCTCTGCAAGAAATTCAACACGTGATTTTATATTAAAGTAATGCCCATTCCACCAGTTTCATGGACTGAGTTCGATGATGTAATACAATTTAAGACTTAAGAAAGGTGTTAACAGGCTTACAATTTATTTCCCATTGCGTGATACCAAGAACCAACTGATCTTCATACGGGATTCATACACTATAATGAACGTTTATTTATGTTCCCGTTTAGGCCATGAAGATTCTCAACCGTCCATTTTCTTTCGCGAATGCCCGAAAAGATGGTTATATATAAACGAATGATCCATGTTGGTTAGTAGGGCCAATTAGCATTTTTGTTGTTGAAAGATTGAACCATCCAAAGAATCTCTTAAAAATGCAATGTATATCACATTCGCTACGAATACTTGCAGATAGCACTCTTTTAGTGCAAAATTAAGTTGCCAAAAAACAACTACTGATGTTTCACTTCTAAGGTGACCTTTGACTTCATTTTACAAAGTCTAAAACTAACCATTTTCCCCGATTAATAGAGACGAACTAACCTCTGACAGATACAGTAAAGATACAAGATGCTACATTATTGTTAACATCTGTAGCAGTGTAGGACACGACAGTGTCATTTGCAACTGTAAATGAATGTCCTGGTTCATGGGAAACTTGAACGGTGAAATTAGAATTGTCCGTGATATTTGGGGCTATCCAAGAAACGGTGGCCATCGACTCCCCAGCATTTACCCAATGTGTAAAGTTGTCAGGACAACCAGTGATATTAGGAGAATCATTGTCTTCCATCACTGCAGAAAGAAAATTGTTATCGAGCCAATCACTCAGATTATATTTCGTTAAAACATATATTATTCCATCACATGTGGTTTTCCTGATTTGTTTTAATATGGACTCATTCTGTATACATTCTAGAGCATAAATTAAGATGACAACGTAACTTGGTAGATATATGTATATATATATATAACGGAGATTGGGGATAGAAGAGTCACTACCACTGCTATATCCTAGATCTCTGTCTTGGAATACAAGATGAATGACATAGAGGTGTTTGGTCATAGATTTTTGACAAATCATCAATCAAAAAGTGTGCGAACGGCGTGACAATATATCTACATTCACTTTTCTCGAGGAGAGATTTGGCTTGTGTTTCCATTATAGTTCAAAATACACACAACTTTACGTAAAAAATCATAACCTATTCTCGTTAGCTAAATCAGATCTTGAATCATAACTTAGGACTGATTTTCTTATACAAGCTTATAAAAAGCTCACAAATGATAATTTCTGGATTTGTGCAAGGATAAATCCACCACGACGAATTCCTTATTTGTACAATTTCATCAAAGTTTGATGCAAAACAAGAGCCCCCTCCCCATTTTTTTCACAATAATTCAGAGCACAATGATTATGCATTTGGAAGAGTTGATGACGTCACTTAATATTTCTTCCTTGTTTCATTGTGTGAATTATACAATATTTCAATTTTTGCAGATTTGATAAAAAGGGGACTCTTCATTAAATTACAATATGTTGCAAAAATAAAATGCCAAATGTCCAGGGAGGAATCATTTGTAATTAGGATAAACGTTTAGTATTTCATATTTTATGATAAAATATAAAAGAAATAGTGAGTGGGTGACGTCATCAGTCCCCCATTTATACACCAAAATAAGTGCATATAACTTTTCTGTGAAGCGAGAATATAAAATGTCATACCACTCTTTTTTATTTTACATTCCCACGTACACTGTAAAAAAAATTATCCTTAAAATAAAAGAAGTTCCGGCAGCAGAGTCTCAAGAACACCTGTCATCTTACCAGATTGCGTAATCTTAAATTATATCATGTAAAATCACAGGTAATTGGTATTTGGTGTCTGGAACCTTACAAATTTCCTCAAATAAAACCCCCTTTTCCCCTTTTTAAACAGACCTGTTCTGTTAGATTGCGGAAAAATTCCTGTTTTATGAATTTACAGAATGATTCTGTATTGCTTTCTGCAAAATCCCTTTTCTGTAAAATCAGGGTTTTTTAAACAATGTATCTAGAAACAGGTCTTAAATACTGAATTAAATTCTAGAAAAAAAATAAATACAAGCAATTAGAAAAATAAAAATTGCGTTAGTATACAATATACGAATATAGTAAATCCTGATATTTGACCACCTTCCATCTTCTAATATATATTATTATGAGGCGTATTAGGTTAATGGAGCGTTGTGGCCCAGTGGATTAGTCTTCGGACTTTGAAACAGAGGGTCGTGGGTTCGAATCCCAGCCATGGCGTAATTTCCTTCAGCAAGAAACTGATCCACAATGTGCTGCACTCAACCCAGGTGAGGTAAATGGGTACCGGTAGGAAATAATTCCTTAAAAAGCTGTGTGCGCTATGAACGCCTAGCTTAGCCGGGTAATATTGGAGCGCCTTGAGCACCTAACAAGGTGGATATGAGCGCAATATAAATACCCTATATCATTATTAATTCTAAAATGACACCTATGATAAAAATCACACTAAAATGTCAGGCGAGTCTCATTTCTATATGGTGCTGCGGTTATTTGGAAGTATAGAGTCAAGGGAAAAAGACTTTGGACCCTTTAATGAGTTAATCAGAACTAAGTCCAATTATAGATATCAATTTGAAATATTATGAGTCAACCAAACAAATATCCTTTTTACAGAAAATTAAACAAGCTTAGAAACGTCGGAAATATTTGGTCGATTTAATGTCGCGTCACCGTGACGCGAGTAACATTAAAAAAGGCTTAATTATCTTGACCAAGAGTGTATACCATTTTCTTTTCTAAGAACCTTTGAGTTTGATTAATAAGTATTGAATTATTTACGAAAATTGAAACTGAAAAATCTAATTTCTTGTATTGAGGAATCTTATATATATAATCGATATTTAGAATTTTAAAAAGGAAATGAATGGATCTGTACTTCATTTGCATCCTCTATAAAATACTTACAGTTTATATTCACATCAAACATACAGTACGCTGCATTGAAGTTGCCATCCATGGCAGAATAGAAGACCTCGGTTGAACCAACAGGGAATTTTGATCCAGATTGCTTAGACTGTTGGATGAAGAGTTCGGTACCACTAACGGCATCGTTGAACACGGGCTCGTCCCAAGTCACCGAAACCTCTACTGTCCCAGCAGGCTCAGTCCTAGTTATATCATCAGGACAAGATTCAATTTCTGGTGGTGATCCATCAGGGGTGACTGATCAACAAAAGTAGACAACAAAAGTTTTGTAGAGAATTATGTTTCTGTTTCTTTTCATGGTTACTCCCGTCTTGTGGTATGATAATAATAATGATGACGACGAGGACGCCGAAGAAACGATTAACAGCAATAATGACAATATTGATGATAACAATGGTGATAATAACAATGATAATCATAATAATGATAATAATAATGATGATGATAATGAAGATAACAATGATGATAATAATGATGATGATTTTGACGATGATAATGATAATAATAATAATAATACGAAGAAGAAGAAGAAGTGGAAGAAGAAAAACAGAAGAAGAAACAGAAGAAGAAGAAAAAGACGAAGAAGAAGATAATTTATTAAAATATGAAAAAGCACTTTCAGACATATTATCACACAAGAAACAAGAGCAAATAAACAATAACGATAAAATTAGGCCTGTTTAAGTGCTTAACTCTTGATTGTGAATGCTTGTGAATGTTTATATTTCTAATATTGCTATTATTGATTGTACATTGCAGTCAATGGAATCAAACGTAGAAAAATATTCTACGATCATTGCTTAGTTTTGTTTATTTCGGGCCCCATATTATATTAACCTTATCCAGCCCGAGGGGGGGGGCACCCTTTACCAGAGGCGTCGATCCGGGGGGGCAATCGCCCCACCAATGAAAAAATATTGGGGGGCAAACATATTGTTATGCCCCCCAATAATTCCACATGTGCAAAGAATAAAATGAGATTGTATTGTAATGTTACCCAGAAATCAGCAAGCGATATTGAGATACACAACTTGCTCCTTATTGCAAATAGTGCTCAAAAAGTCCGCTTTTCACATTGGAATACCAAAAAACATTCAGCTCGCGCTTCGCGCTCGCATCATTTATGTAGCAAACCCATACTTTTCATGATTAAATAGGTGAAAAGAATATCCCGTTTTCAGTTCTAAACCTCGAAAGAACTCTCACTTCTATGTGCAATAATCTTTTGTTGAATATATATCTTGTTCTTTATTACAAACGTCCATTAAACTCATTTTTTTTTCTCAGATCGAAATATCAAAATTTTCAGCTCGCGCTTCGGGCTCGCATCTATTTTTGATTATTAGATACCCATCTTAAGAATGATACCAAAAATGCTTAGAACATCAAGCTTTCAGGTAAGAATAAAAAGAAATTTCAGCTCGCGCTTCGCGCTCGCATTAATTTGTTGGTGAGATTTGTGTCTCTATCATGAATCATAATATATATGTGTGTGTGTGTGTTTTTGTGATTGAGCGCCTTTGGAAAGTTTATTAGCGTAATTAATAAATTAATAATAAATTTGAATAATGTTGGTACAATTGACAATTAGAGTGTGGAGATTATGTCATGGGTGACATGCGTGCAAATTTTCGTCATGAACGGCCGAGATCTGGGAAGGGGGCTGTTTTATGCCCCTCCTCCCTGCTACGCAATATCAAAATAGCACGGGCTATGTAGGGTTAAGACACTACCCAAAACGATTTTTGGTATGGAGGATATAAGCGACAAATGTTTGTAATTGGATATATTTACTGATTTTACATCAGAATTTAATTCGACAAGGTTCCAGATCAAAATAGAATATCTACGGATTTTTGTCTTGTTTATATACATGTATAAATAAAATATCTTCTCAAGCATGACACGGGCCGAAAATTTAAAGATATGATCTTCGTATTTACCAATCACTAAATATCTAATGAAAGTGTTTAAACAGTTTTGAAATAAAAAAAAATCATCAAGAGAGGATCCTAGATTTGGATTTTAATCCTTACCGCCGAAAAAAAATGTCAGGTTGAAATTCCAATCGGTAACAATAGTAGTACATGTACATACTGCTTAGCTTTTGTAAATATAATGTCCAATGACAGTCGGTTATGATTAACATTATCGCCCCTTTACAAATGCTCAAGACATACTTTAAGGTTACGGTCCGATTTGAATAATGAATGGCTCGGCAAAGCAGAATCAGTCGAGTGGTAGAAAATCGTGATTTCCCCCTTTTTCTGTCGTGGTGTTTTACGCATATTACGAGCAAAATTATAATTCATTAACATTCTGACATGAGTGTGTTCAAAATAGTAAAATACGGGACAAACGGCGTCCTGGAGAGAATGATACCGGACGCGGGACAAATTGGTGATATACGGGACTGTCCCTTGAAATCCGGGGCATCTGTTCGCCCTAATCATAAATCGAAAGCAAATTCTAGACCATCTCATCTATGTTTTTTCCTCTACCCATGATAGAACCAAAAATTGCATCGCATTCAAGTACCCATTTGTTTAATACCAAAGTACTACCTATATTTTTGCATGCTACAGACGACTAGCCCTTCTGGTTAAGCAACAACATCACATGAGAAGGATTAAGAACGGAAGGGAAGGGGATATGCCCCCTCACATTAAATTAATAAAAAAAAATAAAGTTACAAAATCGATAATAACATGATAACAAAGATGCCAATGCACAGTTGAGTATTTTGGTATAGAGATTGTGCCATATATGAATTTAATATTATTACAATTATTATTATTAATAATTTTACTGGTAATGACTTTTTTTAACTGTTTAAAGTTAACAATAACAATTATATTGGTAAAAATTAAAGCTTGCTTCACATGAGAAATGAATAAACTGAACAATTCGTTAAGTGTTAGTAGATCGATTGGCCCTAAAAGAAGTTCTCGTAAAAACATTATAATGACTTGAGCAAAAACGTAGTAAGAACATACTTATGACTCTAATGGTGAAAAAGCATTTGGAGCTCCTGCCAGCATCATCTATGAATTTGTAGATGACTTTGGTGGTGCCTTCATTAAACAAATGATTGGGATCATAGTTGCTTGTAGTTGTAATGGATCCTTGTCCCGTCACAGAAGGTATAGTCCAAGTTGCTTCATAAGGTACCTGAGACGGAGGGACGTTGTGTATCTGATTCCCAGGGCAATTCGTTGTTTCAGGTGAGCCGTCAGCTAATGATATCAATGACAGTAAATAACAGTGAAACAAATATACACAGCAAAAACTGTGGTGTTAACCGGTGTACATAAAGGACCGCACCAGTTATTTTACACGGGTGTTAAATTGGTGGTGTTAGTTTTACACCTATAGGTGTTATTACAACACCTTTTGTTGTTACATTTTCACTCTATGGTATTATGTTCAATCTCTAGGGTGTAATTTTAACACCTCAGGGTGTGGTCCTCTATTAACACCAATTGGTGTCAGTTTTAACACCGCAGTTTTTACCGTGTACCAATGTCTTTATCAGATGGAGATTGCCGTAAGCAGAATTGTATAAATGATAGTAGAGAAACAAGGGGGGGGGGGTGGTAAGGCTAAGGAGAATTTTCCAAAACCATTATGTTAGCGATGGATGGGCGATTGATTAAGTTGATCACTCGAGTGAATTTTCCACACAACCCGCTACAAAGGACACTACTCCGGAATGAGTTATGTTTCAATCATTTATCAAGTATTAAAGCGATCTCCTATATCCCCGGTATATCATATTTATCTGGATTATCCCAAATTTAATATACATTTGTTCTCCACAGATACACTTTCAAACCTTGTTGCATACATTTTGATTTCGTGGTACTGTAGAGAAAGATTTCGATCAGTGATTAAGACTGTGATTGGGTTGGGATATTATTAGCATTGAATTCGACTTAAATCACGGTTGAAACAAGAAACGAGTACACATTTAGTCTAGGTGATTGGTGAAAAAAATGTTCAAAGCATGAAAATCGGCACAAAGGTAGAGTAAGTTATTCTAAACATTTTTAGCAGGGGGTGCCAACATGAGTTTATCATACATAGCAACGGTTGCTAGGTAACATATTTACCCTAGTAACTGAGCTTAATTGGGCTTGAGTAACAATCTCACATGCGATATGTCATACAAATTTTAATCTAAAGCATGTTCCTTTGTATCACAACAGTTTTGATCAATTTATACATAGCAACGGTTGCTAAGTGACCCACTTCCGTAGCAACAATTCTTTTTCTTAGTTCAGATTATCATAATTTACTTAGAATAGCTCAGAAATTAAATCTGGCCCATAGATTCCTCAAGTGAAGAATGTGTTCATAGGTAGACACAATAAGCACCATAGCAACCGTTGCTAAGTAACATTTTCCACGGTAACCAATTATTATAGGGTATATTTTTTATGATTATAACTTCTATGAATCGCATCTTTTCTATTAAAGCATTAATCACAACAACCCAAGAACTTGAGGCCGTTTCAGGTCTACCGTACGTGTTCTTTTAAGTCAGTCAATATCAAAACTTTACCGACAAGTGTGTGGGCATTATATCGCCATTACTTCCCAATGAAGCTTTGTCAATAGGGAGGGATTATTTCATATCAATAAAATTTCAGCTTCCCTTTGCCCTAAAATTTCAGTGCCTTTCCCAGTGTTCCATGTATATCCATTACAATACCATGTCTCATTTTCATAACAGGCGAGATCCTATATAATTATAATAGCAAGCACTTTCAATGATCCAGTGATGATTTTTGTCAGTGTGTGAGCTGATGCATATATGAGTAAAAAATATCTAAAAAATTAATCAAATCATACATATCAAAAGTTGGTTTGTTACCGAGATACAATTATTATGCAGATATTATAATTATTTGGATTGCTTCTGAATTTTTCAGGCTTATGAGATATTTGTTACTCCCAGGTTTCATACTTTGATCAATATTCTAATCATTTTCATTCAAATATTATAACCAGATGTTGTATTCAGGATTATTATCTATAGTTGCTATGGAAAATGTGTTGCTTAGCAACTGTTGCTGTACATGGTTGGTACTTTGCTTGATATGTGATTTTAAAATTGGCGCTTAAAAGTCAAAATATAGTTTTTGAAATGTAAATAACACCCTAAAATGGTGGTTGCCAAGGTAAATAAGTTACCTAGCAACTGTTGCTATAGGAATACAGATCAGGTTGGCACCCCTTGCTAAAATGTTCAGCACAGTTTACTCTACCTGTCAGCCAAATTTCATGTTTGTACCATAATCTGAACAATTCTTGCTATTTTCTGCACCGATCATCCAGACTATTATACAACTGGGGGCCGTTTCATAAAGCTGTTCGTAAGTTAAGAGCGACTTTTAAGAACGACTGGTGATCCTTTATTGTGGTAACGGCATATTCATTAGCGATGGTTACGCGCGTAAGAAAGGATCACCAGTCGTTCTTAAAGTCGCTCTTAACTTACGAACAGCTTTATGAAACACCCACCAGGAAGAGTAACCGATAGTAATGATATTTAGGCAAAACCTTGAAATGCCATGTTTGACGGAGGTCATACAGCGTGCGATTAGGACATTAATACCTCAGTCACATTCAGGGGCCTTGGAAGAGGGGGGGGGGGGGGCTCCAGCCCCTACTATTTCCAAAACCGTGTACAAAAACGTAAAATGACCAAATGATTGTGATTTTTTGCATGGTCAGCCCCCCCCCCTTTGAAAACCGTTCCGCGGCCCCTGGGATATTCGGCAGCAGTACGGTGTGTCAAAACACATGTTTTATCCATTCTTATTTAAACCATCTATATGTAGCTAGTACAAAAATGTCAAAACGGCTCTTTTTTTCGACTCGGCGTACGTCCGCTGTAGAGCAAATGTGCCAAGGGTATAAATAACACTCCGATAACACTTAAAAGTAAAAATCCTGAATAGCTGGACTTACAAGTAACATTGACTATGAAGGTCTGCGTAGATGTTAGCATCGTATTATCGGTGGCTGTAACAGTCACTGTCGTTTCGCCAAGAGGAAAATACGACCCAAGGCTAGGTGAATATGTCAGAGTTACAAATCCTGAGTTGTCACTAGCAGTTAATATCCAATTTGGTGTTTCGGAATTGCCAAACTTCAAAACTGTCAGATCATCTGAAAAGGTTGGTGGTGTCAAATCCTCTACAATGAAACAAAATAAAATACAGCTAATGATGAACTGAAACTTTCTGAATTTGGTGAGCTCAATGACCATGAGTTTGTAAACGGGTTTTAAAGTCATATCAGGCGTTACACTTTTGAAACATCTTTTTGTTATCTTGATTATGAAACCTTAATATCTGAAAGGCCAGTAGCAGCAACACATGGGTCTTTAAAAATACAGCTAATGATGGAAGGAAACTTTCTGAATTTGATGAGCTCAATGACCATGAGTTTGTAAACGGAATTTAAAGTCATATCGAGCGTTACACTTTTGAAACATCTTTTTGTTATCTTGATTATGAAACCTTAATATTTGAAAGGCCAGTATAGGAGCAACACTTTAAAATGACATTGTTCAGTTCCGGCAGACGTAATATGTTTCATTGTAAATATAAACCTTATTTAAACGATAAGAAAGATTCTCAATAACTCACCGACCACAGTTACAGTGAATGAACAGTTGATGTTTGGGTAATCTGTGAGATATGCAGTGACGATATGGTCTCCGAGAGATAACGAAGTGCCATTCTCTGGAGAGTACAAGATTGGGTAGTCATCACTGTATGGTGAAGAGGCAGATGACCATGTTGCATTAGTTGATGATACACCGGGGCCACTCTCTATCATGATATTCCCAGGACAAACAGGTGGCATAAGCTCTATACGTAAGATGAATGAAAAGAAAACATGAATCGGAAATAAATGAATGAGAAATAAACTTTTATTGAATAAAACGAATGCTTTTAGTCAATTAAATGAACGACTGTCCTTTGCTAGCTATTTAAGCTAGTGCCAGGCAACTGGTACACCATCAACTCAGACAAAAAAACGATCAAGTTTTTACACATTTGCTCTTATCCCACAATCTGACAACATGTCCTTACTATTTAGTTGTTTATAATACACAAGCAAGTGTATTTGTAATCTTGTTTGATTTGTTTTGTTTGAAACTGTGCACTTTTATCAATTTTTTCATTATTTGTTAACAGTTACACATGAAAACCCCTACAAATTACAATTATGATCTGGAGGTAGACACAAACTTTTTTATTTAGGCCCGTCTCTCTCACAATTATAATTTAAAACTTCTTCTAAAGGTTGTTTTAAAAGTTGAAACAGTAATTGCTAAAAAACTTTAAGCATTGTTATAATTGACCGGCTATGAAATTTTACACAAGAGTGTAGCAAAAATTAATTCAATGAAATAATTGCGCATTGCATTCACAGGACTAATGCCATGCAGAGTAAAAATAACCAAAGTCGTTTGGAATCGCATAAAGAAATAACATGATAACCTGGTTCGCTATACACGAACTTATTATTTTTGTTATTATTACTATGATATATTTACATGATTTAATGGTTTATTCCCACTTCTCATGGACGGTCCCTCTTCACACCTACTACGATCCCAACTCATCCGCACATTGCTCCAAGTCACTAAATAAACCCCTTTTTTCATGATACTGTAATAATACCTAAAATACCAAATTTCGTCACTTATCTTATTTTGTAGCATATTATTTTTTTTTCTACAAGTATATAATCGTGTACGTAATAATAAAGTTTAAAAAAAATGAATCAACACTTCCATTCTTTACCCAACCCGGTCTTAATACTTGCAGCAGCCTGGGTGACGGGGGAAGATGGATATCTCATATCCCCTTTTCGGTCAATGCTGGATGTTCTACATAATTTGAAAATAATATGTGAGACAACTGGTCTATCTTAGCAGAATGTTACGCAGATATGCAACTTCATGCATCCAGCATTGGTGTGGGAAGAGTTAAGTGTGAATACCTACATTATTCTGCAGAAAAAATGTTATCAAATTCACCGAATTTGTACATGAAAACTTCCATTTTATTAATTAAATACATGTTACCATGCATATGATGAGCTGGTTTCCTTCGCTCACTCGTTTTCAAAATCATTTTAATGATAAGGACCCCTATCATGCCTATACGGCCCATTTTGCCTTGAGATTGGACATGAGCCCACGGAGATGCTTGCCCCATCCATCCTCTAGCATTGCTTCCGGAGCGTCCACTAACAAGAGCTTTGGATTATCAAAATTTGATAAACAAATGAAAGTCCTATTTAATTATAGGCCCTACAGGACTTTCGTTTGTTTTTGCGTAGGCGAAGAGGGAGCGTGATACTTACCGATTACAGTTATGTCAAAATTACAACTCAGGTTTGTTTCGGAGTAGCTATCAAAATATTCAACTTGTACTGTTGTATTGTCACTGAATGTTGAATTTGTAGGCGGAACGGCAGACCAGATCGTATCGTTTACCTCCAACGTGTAACTGTATTCCACAATGGGAGGCGGCATAGAAGGATCGATGTAGACAGTCATACTCGAAGATTGACATGGGTCATCTGTATATTCAGAAGAATAAAGAGAACTTAATGGGTTGCAGGATTACATGGAATCTGGACATACCACAAGAATTGAAAGTTCAAGTGCAAAGTAACTTGGCAGCACTATCTTCATTTTTTTAAATAAACAAGTGCACACCTAGTTACCAATAATGCATATATCATTTACATTTATTTGAAAGCAGGATAAAAGAGCATTGTAGATTAAATGCCTTGTTCACAGGCATAGGTGCCGTGGCCGGAGATCGAATCCCGGACTTTCCATGTATAGCCATGCGCCTTAGATCACTCGGCAACTGCACCTCACAATGATCGTAGACTTGAAGCGATCATCAAAGACGCAATTCTTGTGCCTAGGAGATTCTAAGCTTTACATTGGTAGGTCATTTGTCTATTGTATTTGTGATTAAGCTATGATAAATCATCGCTTAATCTCGGTTTCGTTTTTTTTTGGAACGAACTGTATATTTATATATATATTTGAGATCAAGAGTAAGGAGAGGGCCGTAGCAAGGTCAATACCAATCTTCATCAAGCTTTCGGGCACATGCCCTTCATCAGGATCTAAACCAATATATAAAATACAAAATACAGGCCTGCTAATAACAATGATGAATACAATGCAATGCAATATATAACGGAGATAAGTAATTATAGTCCATAAATAATAACTAATTATTCATATAGGGTAATAGTGAGTCAATATGTAACGAAATATAGAATATAATATAGACTTGTTGACAGTAAAGTGTGAAGTGAGGTCAGATGTGAGGGGTGAGTTCATTAGAGGGTGAAGATGGTCGTTTATTGGTCGGCGTTTATACCACGTGGTCTTAATGATTTGAGTTTGTGTATCCAATGAGATTCCTTATATGAATAATTGGTATACATATATATTGGTATGTATGTATGTATATATATATATATATATTTATATATATATATATATTTATATACCCCTCAAAAAAGGTTTGGAAATCTGATTTTGATAGATAATCACTCATCGGTTTTAGTGAATATTAATTTATGATTGATACCAATAAATAGATCATTTAATCCTTGTTAAAATGATATCAGACGCTCTCAAAAAATAAAAAAAAGAGAAAAGGAGAAAAAGAAAAATCGAAAGGAGAAAAGGGAAGAAAGGTAGAGCTTTGTTGTTTTTTCCATTCTTTTTTGGTTAAAAACCTAAACGAGTCGTTCTTCTCTCTTCATACAAAATTTCGCTTCCGCGCTCTGCGCGGGAAAAATATCGAATTGCCATTCGCTTTTGTTACACACACCTTTTTTCTACTCCGTTTTTCCCCCTTTCCGACTGCGAGAATCGTATATTCTTGCCAGAAATTATGAAGCATACATGGATGTAAAGAGTTTGACAAGTATTTTTTTTCTTCAAATATTGCATTGACACAAAAGTTTGGCTCTTTTGTTTGGAGCGGGTAAACATTACCGTCACTCCCCGAGTCCCCAAATGCTATTTCTTCCGCTTTTCAGCATGCAATTTTTGGCAAAGTATCTGCTCAAAGGGGCAGCCATTAAATTAATGCCGTGCTATAAAATAACGTCGATTAAAGGTCAAGTCCTCCTCAGAAAGATGCTGATTTTCATCAATAGAGAAAAATCAGACAAGCATAATGCTGAATATTTCATTAAAATTGGATATAAAATAAGAAAGTTATGACATTTTAAAGTTTAGCTTATTTTTCACAAAATAGTTATATGCACAAGTCACATGCAAATGAGAGAATCGATGATGTCCCTCACTCACTATGTTTTTATTGTTTGAATAGAATATTTCAATTTTTATAGATTTGACAATAAAGACCAATTTGACTGAAACATAAAATGTTAAACAATGGTAATTCC
Source organism: Lytechinus variegatus (assembly GCF_018143015.1). NCBI lineage: Eukaryota > Metazoa > Echinodermata > Echinoidea > Temnopleuroida > Toxopneustidae > Lytechinus > Lytechinus variegatus. The sequence continues at coordinate 83,452,489 of NC_054740.1, read as the reverse complement.
ACATGTTCAGAGCGAAATAAAACTTTTCATATAATAAATACAAAAGAAATAGTGAGTGAGTGATGACATCAGTTCCCTTATTTGCATACCGACCAGGATTATTGAAATTGGGCGAAATTTAAAGATGTCATAACTCTCATATTTTACATCCGATTTTGATGAAATTTTCAGTGTTGTGCTTGTTGGATTTTTCTCTTTTTATTCAAATCCATTTTTTGTTTGGGTGGACTTGTCCTTTAAGAAAGATGATAAAGATGCTCTATATGTTAAAAAATTACAGACCAATTTCAATTCAATTCAATTCAAGGTTTATTAAAAAAAACATGAGTCGCAGCCAAATGGCTGAATTGTTCATGTATACAAAGTAAAAACAATAAAAAGACTCATTACATATTTCAAACATTAAAAAACAGTAAACTTTGTAAAACTGACATGAGAAATATGTGTATAGGCAAGAAAGAAAATTCATATACATGTACATAAGATAATGAGGAAATAGTAAATTAAAAATAATAAAAACAAAATACGTAAACACTTGTAAACGATCAATAAAAATATATGGATATTAAAAAGAGTTGATTTCCTCATTCATTAAAAAACTTGATGTTGCAAGAATTCTGGTATTGCTTTCAAATGAGTAATGAGTTTATTGATTGGGCATGTCTTTATTCAGGAGATCTATGAAATATGGTATGGGGCTATTGCGAAATCGATTTGTCTTACATTTGTATTGCTGATATCTAGGAGTATGTCGGAGATTGATGGTTAAGTTTTTTGGAGGAGGTAACCAGGTACTGAAAGTTGGATGTTTGGTTAAAGATATTGCAAAATCCAGGCTGAGTTTCTCCCTTCTTAGTCAGGGGCCTTAGGCCTTAAATTTGAAGTTTTGGGGACAGAGTTTACAAAAGCACCAAACTTTCCCTATGTCACTATTAGGTCAATAGCTTCATTTTTTCTCACAGAACATGGTGTTGAAAATTGCATCTTCATGCAAAAATATGCTAATTTATGCAAATTAGCAGTATTTTATGCATGAAGCCATATGCCATTAGGAATTAATTAATTTTTTTTAAAAGAAGATACCAAACTTTAGGAAAGCCTCTATCAGGTCAATAGCTTTAATTTTTCCCACAGGACATTGTGTTGAAAATTGCATCTTCATGCAAAAATATGCTAATTTATGTAAATTAGCAGTAATTTATGCATGAAGCCATATGCCAATGGGAATTAATAAAAGTTAATAAAAAAGATACCAAACTTTAGGAAAGTCTCTATCAGGTCAATAGCTTTAATTTTTCCCACAGAACATGGCGCTGAAAATTGCGACTTTATGCAAAAATATGTCAATTTATATAAATTAGCAGTAATTATGCATAAAGCCATATGCCAATAAGAACTGATTAATAAAAGTAAATAAAGAGATACCAAACCAAAGAAAGTCTCTTTGGGTCAATAGCTTTAAATTTCCCTATCAAACAGGATATTGAAATCATGTTTTTATGCAAAAATATGTTAATTTATGTAAATTAGCAGTTGATTTATGCATGTATAGTAAAAATTAGTAAAAAGGAATAAAAAGATACCAAAACTTAAAGAAAATCTCTATCAGATCCACAGATTTAATTTTCCCTATCAAACGTGCTATTGAAAATCCCGTCTTCATGCAAAATATGCTAATATGTGTAAATTAGCAATTATTTATATGTATAAATTAGTCCCATTCCAGTGGGTTTAACAGTGGAAAGGGGGCCAAACTGCTGAAGTACCTGTATCACTTAGTTCAAATCTTCAATTGTATGCTATTGAAAATCCTGTTTCCAAGCAAAAGTGTGTTATATTATGAAAATTAACAATAATTTATGTATGAAGCTGTATTCCATTGACTAATATATATCACATAAAGCATAAAGCCGTATGCAAACCAGAACAGTGGCAAAAATCGAGCCAGAGCGGCCAGAATCGAGCCGAATTTAGCCCGAATCCTCCGATTATCGCCAAATGACGACATGAATAACGACCCGAATCGAACGATTATGCCCGAATTTGCGGAGTACGCTACAGAATTTCCCGAAAATGTGCCAGATTCTTTCGAAATGGGCTATAATTTACCGATTCGGCAGCTTTTTGGATGCCATTTTTACTTCTGGCCAATTCATCTCACTCGTCTATATTCTTCTTTGTATTCGAATAATGATTCGTACGATATGGGGGGGGGGGGGCAAGAGTCGGACCTTTAATTACTCTACGACTGATACGAATAGGTCTTAATCTTCCCAAAATACCCCACAATGCCTCCAAAAATTCAACCGAATTCCATTGGAATACATCCCGAATGTGGCCCGAATGGAATTTGTTGTGGTTACATTCGGGAATAGTCTGAAGGGTATTCGGCTGGTTTTGAACATTTCAAAATGAGCTGAATTTTTCAGCGAATGTTCCCAAATTTTCTTGCATTTACGAAGGCAAAACAGAATATTACTGAAACCACAAGAATACATACAAGAATATATGGATGGATTCGCAGCTGATTCGGTTCCGTTCTAACCCTAGCTTTAAGCAAAGGGTTACACCAAAACCAAATTCTCCCGAACAAAGTAGGATCAATTCTGCCCCAAATGGCCTGGATTCGGTACTTAATCTCGGATTCTGAGAGCTCCCGGAATATCGCTTAGGAAGGATCCGGGACTATTCTGTTCTCCCTCCCCAACGGAAACATTCATGGAGAGATTCTGCTTGCCTTAAAAATTTTAAAACCAGCCGAATATCCTCCAAAATACTCCAGAATGTGGCCAAGACACATTTTTTCGAGCCACATTAGGGATGTATTTGGATGGAATTCGGTTGAATTAATTTTGGGGAGGCATTTGGACAATTATTTTGGGAAGTCGATAGCTCTGATTCGGGACCTATTCCAGACAAGTTCGACTCTGATTCGGCCTAAAATTGATTGGGAAAATTTGGTCTTGGTGTTAATTACCTTAATTTTAGAGATAGAGATCAATTCATAAGCCAATAAAGAAAAATCACTGAAATTATTCAAGTCACCTTCAATCAAGGGACGACAGAAAAAGAAGAAGGATCGGGTCTCTGCTCAAATCTTATATGTCCCTGTTCTAAAAAAAAGTTGTCAGAGGGGCAGACATGGACAGCTTTTTTCTACCATTAGAACCATCCATATACCCTCCTCTTTCTGACAGGGGAAAACTCTACTTGGGAAAGAAATCTGACCTCTTGAATTGCTTTGAAAAGAAAGATGAAATACTGTTTATCTTTTCCATATGATTTCGGGGTATTTTTAATTATGAAAGGGGTATGCACAGGATTTATAATTTGCATAAATTTGCATTTTGAACATGATGCTCTCCTCTGATCGTATGGAAAGTCACCATAATGAATGAATTGTGTAACAGTGTCTCATATGCATAGTATTGTGCTTGTCCCTCGGTTTAAAACCTCAAAATAGGATAGTTGATGAGTTTTACACATATTTGCATAAATTTTGCATAAATTTGCATTAATATCGAAAATTGATTCTTATTCAGGAGCTGTACAGAAATCAATCTAGATTTGATGCCCCGTCAAAATAAATCCCAAATACCCCCCCCCCAAAAAAAAAAAAAGAAAAGAAATAAGCTTCTATAGAAAAGTTTAGGTCTGTACTATACATATACAGTAATTCACGGAAAATAGTGTGATGTTGCATAATTTTGCATAAATTAGCCCTATGAAAAAAGATTCCAATCATTGATATCGAGGCATCCTATCAAGAATTAATGCTTTTGGTACCAGCTAGTGACACATGTGGAAAAAACATTGTGCTTTTGACAATTCTATACGTCGATATATGATAATACATGTGTTTTTACATGTGATTTGCATATAATTTGCATAAATTAACCTTAAAAATTGATTCATACTCACCAATTTTTATAAATATCGACCTGCAGTTGAATGTTTAGCAAAAGAAGACCCAAATACACAAAAATTGGGCATTTGAAAATTATTTTTAGTGAGATATGGTGAATTATGAGTTTTTTGCATAAAATTTGCATAAATTAGCATTTTAAAATAGGGTGCCCTTCACCGATTTCGGGGCACCCTATCTAGAATTAATGCTTTTGATACCAGGGACCCACATGCAAAAAATGGCGCTTTTGTAAATCCTTTCCCCAAAATTTTGCTAAGGCCCCTGACTATCTGTATTCCAGAGTAGGAATTTCACATGATAGGCAAGCACTGGCATAATCTGTGTAGTTTGGGCCCAACATGATTCTACAAGCTCTTCTTTGAATTTGCTCTAAAATTCTTACATGTTTCTTTGTAAGCCCACCATTAAAAACTGGGGTGCAATATTCCATAACAGGACGAATGTAGCCCATGTATACCAATTTCAGATCCGATAGAGACAGCCCATATCGCTTCAAAAGCCTAAACATGTACAACTTCCTGTTACATTTTTTGATGATTTCCATTATATGTAGGTCCCATTTTAGATTGGATTGGACGATTACACCAAGAATTTTAACAGATTGAAGTTTTTGTAGAGGTAAGTCATTAATATGAAAGCTTGGCTCAGCAGGAGGATATTTGGAGAATGTCACAGTTAGTGAAGAACATTTTGAAGGGTTCAACTTCATGTGGTTAAGGGAGGACCACTGATCCAGATTGTATAATGTAGATTGTAAGTCAGAAGGATAATTTTCTTTACGACATTCCAACAAAGTAAGATCGTCTACATATTTATAGCAATCGACTGATGTGTTTTCAAAAGCATCATTTATCATAATCAGGAAGAGGATAGGGCCTAATTTAGTCCCTTGGGGCACGCCAGCGTGATTGGGTGAGTAATTAGACAAAGTGCCTTGATATTTTACACATTGTTGACGATTTTCCAAAAAACTTATAATCCATTTAATGATACAAGGTCGAACATTGAGTTTGATCAACTTCCTAACGAGGATGTTATGATCCAGCCTATCAAAAGCCTTTGTGAAATCAGTACACACAATTGTGGATAGACTCTTGCTCTTTTCGCCATTCTCATACATTTTGTGGAGCAAACTCACAAGATAATGAGTGGTCGAAAAACCAGATCGGTTTCCGAATTGTCGTGAGTCAATTTTGTCAGTGATATCTTGAAGAAGCCATTTGGCTATAAAAGATTCTGCAATTTTTGCAAATTGACTTGTTAATGCGATTGGTCTGAGATTGTTAATGGTTGCCGGTAATGATTTCGGAATTGGTGTTATTTGAGCTGCTTTCCATTGTTGTGGTACTATTCCTGTTTGGAATGATAGGTTGATCAAATCAGTTAAAGGTACACACAATTCATATGCAAATTCTTTCAAAATTCTGAGAGGTAAGTCATGAGTTAATCCAGCTTTACCAGTCCGCAATTTCCGTAGCTTTAAGTACACATCATAAATTTGAACATGAGGACATGAGCATGGACATGGTAAGAAAGCAGGTAAAGACGCTTTGTCAAAAGGGGGAATGTCAGCTGCGATTGAAACGAAATGCTTGTTAATCGCATTCGCTACCAAATTCAGTTGATTGGGATCAGTACCAGGGATTTCGATATTTACCGGGTCAGTATTCCTATTGGTAAGCACTTTTATTTGCTTGTACCATGCTGATGGGTTGTCGGTTTTTAAGTTACTAACACGGGTGCTGTAATAATGACGTTTAGCATCAGATAAGGAGCGAATTACTTTATTTCTGAGCTTGCGCCATAATGTTTTGTTGCCTTTTTTGAAGGCCTTTTGCCTACTCCTGATCAATGATTTGACATATGGAGTTATCCATGGTTTGTCAACATTGTAGAAACGCACTTCTTTCGTTGGTAAGTACCGGTCTAAGTTTGCCATTGTTTCTCATAGTAATAACTCACATTTTTCGGATGGATCTTTCAATTGGTAGACTTCTTCCCACGAATGTCCTGTGATCCATTGTCCGAAATCCCTCAATCCACTATTTCTTAATGGACGAACTATCCTACCCTTGACAATTGTCTTAGGTCTGTTATATGATTTCATGGGTTGCCACAGCACACAGTTGTGGTCACTTAGACCAAGAGGTGAGAGTATTGAAACAGGTGAGTAAAACTGGTCAAAATTTGTGATTATTTTATCCAAAATGTTGTTGCCTCTAGTAGCTTGTTTAACAACCTGAGTAAATTGATCATTTCTTAGTAATGGTTGAATGTTTAAATCATTGGTGTCACCAACAATGGCTATTCCTGCATCAGGATATTGCATTAATAAATCATCAATGACTGTGGTGTAATGATTCAAATATTCATCCTCATTAGGATTCTTGGGAGGAAAATATGTGACACACATTATGATACATGACATTTGTCTAGGTAGACGTGTTGGTCTCATCATTACCCACATAGCTTCAACATTATCAGGTGAGTCGATTTGTAGGGCAAGAGGCTTCATTGATTGTTTTACATATAATGCAACGCCTCCGCCTTTCTTTCCAACTCTAGGTTTGGAAAACAATACATAATTTGGGAGGGAAACCAATTCTAATGGTGTATCTGGGTTTAGCCACGTCTCTGCTAATGCTAGAACGTCAGCGTTTTGGTTTCTTGATACCATTTCTAATTCATCTACCTTATTGTTGACCAATCACCCTTCTCAATGTTGACTAGTATAAACATGATAAACTTTTATATAAAATCTTATATGTGACACACATTATGATACATGACATTTGTCTAGGTAGACGTGTTGGTCTCATCATTACCCACATAGCTTCAACATTATCAGGTGAGTCGATTTGTAGGGCAAGAGGCTTCATTGATTGTTTTACATATAATGCAACGCCTCCGCCTTTCTTTCCAACTCTAGGTTTGGAAAACAATACATAATTTGGGAGGGAAACCAATTCTAATGGTGTATCTGGGTTTAGCCACGTCTCTGCTAATGCTAGAACGTCAGCGTTTTGGTTTCTTGATACCATTTCTAATTCATCTACCTTATTGTTGACCAATCACCCTTCTCAATGTTGACTAGTATAAACATGATAAACTTTTATATAAAATCTTCGCTGAGAGAATAAAACTTGTATTAGGAGAAGTGATACGGGTGGATCAAGTTCATGGTCCTACAAAGCCCCTCCCCGGAAAGATGACCTTCGGAGGTACCTTCATGGGGCGAGTCTACCACAATGGGCAACCTGAACAACCAAGAGAGAATGCGACATGTTCCAGTTGTCTCCAGGTGGGTCATCACTCGTCCAGGTGCATCGGAGAGCTGATATGCAGATACTGCAAGAAACCAGGGCACGTACAAAGTCAATGCCAGCAAAACGAGAAAGTACTACGGGATACCGCAACAGTCATCTTAGATGCTGTCGATCAACCGAGATCAGCCGACATGGAGAAAGCGAAATATGTTGAAAAGAAACGCCAGGCAACACTCGCGGACTTCCTGCGTCAACAACTTTCGCTTCCCATGAATGATCATCGTGAGAAAGCGTCCGTCGATACCCTTGCTACGTATGCATCCGACTCCGCAATTCAATCTGTTGGCTCGCAAGCGGCAAGAAAGATACCGAAGAATAAGAAAAGTGAAAGTAATCAAAGGTGCAGTGGTGGAAATAGCGCTGATGATGAAAGTGATCAATCCATCATATCACCTGAAAGCCCACCAGTAGGGTCAACTAGCAACAAATCAACAGTAAAGCCCCTTTTACACCTTCACGGAAGCAACACGGATCATCCCGGATTGTCAATCCGGGGTCATCCGTGTACAGTCCGGGACTACCGTGTACACTCCGGCTACTCATCCGGCGCCATCCTTGATGTACCGGCATGTCCGGGAGAAAAATTGAACATGTTCAATTTTTCATCCCGGAGTACACGGACTGATAATCATCCGTGTTCATCCTTTTAGCCTCCTTGTACATCCGTGTAGCTACCGAATGCATCCGGGAGGCTGCATTCGGGAGAACCGGGTGATCCTTGTTGATACCGGCTTTATCCGGGGTCAAATGTTTGTATTGTTTGCGTACATGAACAATAGTCCGTATTCATAACCAAGCACGAGCATGCTACAGATGCTGCAAAAAGGGACGAAACTTCATTCTAGCAAGATATATCCCAGTACAGAATGTGAGCAACCGTGAAGGTCCGTGTAAAGACCCAGCAACATCCGTGATCATCCGGGTATTCCGTGATGGCTCCGGGAGCATATCAAACAGGATCCCTATTGCTACCTTGCCTATTCTTGTAGACTCCGTACTTTTCCGTACATATCCGTGTTAATAACCATACTCACTCGGGGAATGCTAGGAAAATACAAATTTGGCACCCCGGATCATCACGGACTGAGATCCGTGATGATCCGTGTTGCATCCGTGAAGGTGTAAAAGGGGCTTAAAGCCTGTAAAGCGGAAGCAAAAAGGAAAGAAACCAAATAAAGCTTGTTAACGATCAGATTGAAAATCAATGGAGTAACAAATTTGCACAGTCGATTCACCTATGCACTTTGTCTCATTGAATGTTCGAGGAATATGAAGTAAACAAAAAAGAAATAAGATATGGTTATGGTTTAGACAACAAAAAAGTGATGTAATATTTCTTCAGGAAACTTTTTCGTCAAAGGATCTTGAAAAGACTATATATATGCAGAATGGAATGGACCGTGTTATTTTAACCATGGCACCCATCATTCCTGCGGAGTTGCTATACTTGTCCGAAAAAATGTAAACATTAATATTGTGAATGTTTACCACAAACACGGTGGAAGAATTATTGCAGTACGTTTTATTCTTGATGAAAATAAATATAGAATGAAAAGAACAAATTTTATGTAATGCTTAATGTTTGGTTAAAAGATGTAAAAGATGGAGATGATATAATTATTGCAGGTGGTGACTGGAATATAGTTCAGAATAAAAAGGTAGATACCTGTGGAATGTCATATACATTCAAAAAATGAAGTCTTTATTTTTTTCAGCAAAACAATAATTTGAGTGATATTTGGAGACAATTTCATCCGTCAAAAAAACAGTTCACCTGGATACAGGTTTTCACGTCTAGATTATTGGTTGATGGCAAAACATTTAACTTGCATTTGTAAGGTACACTCCACTCATATCAGACCAGCATTGAAATGTGATCATAACGCTATTTCTCTTAAACTGAAAATGTTTAAACAAAATAGGGATAAAGGGTATTGGAAAATAAATAAATCTCTTCTAAATGATGAGAAGTACATTGCTGAGATAAAATGTGTTATACGGAAAGTAAAAGCAGAATATTCATATTCAATTGATCAACTGAGATGGGAAATGTGTAAGATAAAAATCAAAGAATTAAGTATTAAATATTCTAAAGATAAACATATTAGAAAGAAAATGTACTATTCCAAATTGGAAAAGGAATATACAGATATTTGTGAGAAAATTGATGTCAGTGCAAATGTACGAGATATTGAAAAGATGGAAACAAAATATGAGTTAGATGCCTGGTATAAATATAGATGTAAAGGTGCGTTTGTGAGATTTAGGGATAAATGGCTAGAGCATGGTGAAAAGTGCACGAAATATTTTTTCTACACTTGGAAAGAAGAAGAAGTGTTAAAAAAGAAATAAATTGTGTAGAAATTAAAGGTAAAATAGTACATGACGGTGAAAAAATTAATTATAAAGATCTGGATAAAGGGGATTGCAATCAAGATCAAGAGTTCGATGAATATTTTACAGGATTAAAATTAAACACTTTATCAGAAGAGCAAGCAAATTTATGTGAAGGTTTATTAACGGAAAGGGAGTGTTTTGATATACTCATGTCAATGAACACGAACAAAGCCCCAGATGGCGATAGCCTGAGTGCAGAGTTTTACAGGTGCTTTTGAAATGATATGCTAATAAGTAGTTTAAATGCTGGTTATGAGGAGAAAAAATGTCATCCTCCCAAAGTTAAGCGTTCTCTCATTGTTATATAAAAGGGGTAATAAAGCCTTATTAGAAAATTGGAGACCAATATCACTCCTTAACATTGATTATAAAATAGCTGCGGGTGCATTGGCAAAAAGAATGAAACAAATTATTCCGCATATTATTTCGGATGATCAATCGGGATTTAGGAAACATAGGTCGGCATTAGAGAATGTGCGACTTGTACAAGATGTTATTGACTATTGTAAAATAAATAATCAATCGGGTGTTATCATATACATAGATTTTCAAAAAGCGTTTGATAACGTTTGACACGTTTATTTCATTTATTCATTGGATACAAACGTTTTACACAAATGCAAATGGTAATGCCTTGAACAATGGTTGGTTGTCACAAAAATTTTATATCAATCGAGGTGTAAGGCAGGGATGCCCGTTGTTGACTCTATTGTTCTTGGTAATTTCTGAAATATTAGCTAAAAAAAATTAAACAAAATCCATTTATTACAGGTATAGCTGTACCAACTAAAGAAATATTTCTAGTTGGAAGAAAAGAAATTTAACTATATTCGGTAAAGTAACAGTACTGAAGTCACTGGCTCTCAGCCAAATAATTAATTCCACCATTGTAGACTGCATCCCTAAGATGTTTTTAAAAAGACTAAATAAAATTGTGTATAACTTCATTTGGAATTCTGTTGTAGAAAAAGTGAAAAGAGATACTCTTGCAAATGATTACACAGATGGGGGAATAAGAATGGTAAATATTCAAAGACAATACATGGTTAGGCCGATTGTTCAATGAGAACCCAGGAATGTGGAAAGAGATGACTCATTACTGGTTTGATCAACTGAGGGAACACTCTTTTATTGAATTGCAATTATAATGACAATATCGTATCACATGTTAGAAAGAATCGTGTACCGCTATTTTACGGACAAATTTTACAAGCCTGGTTGAGAATCAGGTCAAGTACTACCCTAAACATGCTAAAGGAAATATATGCAACGGGAAGTAACAAGCTGAAACAAATTCTTTGGTATTATAACGGAAATATTACATTCAACAAAAACACTCTATTTTTCAGAGGATGGTATGAAAGTGGTCTAACCTTTCTAAAGGATGTAATTTGTGATGGAAATTTTCTCTCCACAGAAAACATTGCTTTAAGGCTTAAAACTAGAAAATAAAGATGTAATGTAATGTATGATTACTCTAAACTAAGGAAATCGATACCCACAATCTGGAACACTTCGACTCCCTATACTCAGCCAAAGAAATTAGCTCCACATTTACAAATACCACTTTTGATCATTGGAGATAAAGGAAAATGTATCAGTGAATGTAGCAGCAAATTATTATATAAACTGCTTTGTCTCGATCACATGCACACCAATACGTGTTGTATTTACTGGGAAAATAAGATAGGAACTTATTTCGATTGGGAAGTTATTTTTAAACGTAATCTTAATCAAGTTCAAGAGTGCAAGTTACGCGATTTTAATTTTAAACTTCTTTATAACCTATTACCTGTGAGAAGAAACCTACACAAATGTGGTTTAATGAATGACAACCTATGTTCGCATTGTGGAACGGAGGAAGATATCCACCACGCTTTCATTTCTTGTGATTTGAATAAATCATTTTTTTGAATCTTTGAAAGAACTGACTAAAAAATTATTTCATGAAAATTTAGAAATCAATTACAAAATTCTGTTTAAACATGAAGTAGACGAAAATTTGGTTTTACTTCTGACCATTGCACTTTGGTGCATTCACAAAGTCATCGTTTCAAGAAACATATCCGGCAAAGAAAAAAAGAGATAATCTGAAATCTATATTCTTAAGAGAAATAGAAAGTAGAGTAGAAATGAAAGCTCGGTACAGAAAAGGATATGTTTATTTCCCAAGAAAAATCACCAAATACGTATGAAACTCGGTAAATCTTTTGTTTTCACTGATTGTCTTCAATATGTTATAACTTATGTAAGATTATGGATGATTGCACAACTATGTAATAGTTTTGTATCGATATAATTTCTTTAAATGTCATGTCATCTCATGTATGTTTCATTTTATAATGTGTTATGTTGCGATGGTGTAAATAAATCCTCTAATTGGAGGCAATGTACGATAGAAGTGTATTTGATAAAGAACAAATAATTCCGAAATTTGACTATGTAATAGCGGGAAACGAAGGTAGAATGGAATTAGTCTATAGCTAAATTGGAAAACAAAGAAAATGGACAAAAACAAAAATTAATAACACAACCGGGCTGCCGATGATTGAAATTAAAGAGCGGGAAGAAAGATGGACAGCATACAACATTGTGCTATAAGCTTGCTAAACTTCATTCAAATAAGCTACCGGGGCTTTCCCCCAGACCCCACGCAGTAGGGGTTCTTCATTTATAACCTTAAAATTTGGTCTATAATGCCCCGTTCAATCACTGGCATATAGGCGGGGGGGGGGGGGGGGGGGGAGGGTCCACACCCAAGAGGTAATAAAAGGAAGTATAGGAGACAACGTACAATGAAATGAATGGAAACAATGGAATGTGTTAATGGGAAAATCTATCACATAATTGGGATTAAATTTCAAAAGGCATTTTTTTTCAGCTCGCTTTGCACGCTGACGACTTCTTACAAATTTTTCCAACATTGCTTTGAGTTCCCCCCTCAAAATATTGGGTTCATTACGGAACTAAGTTTAATAAATTTGTTGTGTAAAAGGTGTATTCTGTATATAATTATGCCCGCGATTTGATTAAAATAACGGTAATCTGCTAGGTTTAAATGTCTTAATATCAAGAAATTCCGGGGGCTCCGCCCGGACCCCAACCGCACAGCACTGCGTATGGAAGGGTTCGGCCATGGCCTCAACAAGTTTTACAAACAAGAACAAAAAATAAGGGAGGAAAGAAAAGCAACGGAATAGTGTAGGATATGATTTTATTTACTGAATATAATGTCAAATAATAGCTGAAAGTTAGATTCTCACGAAAAAGTGATTTTTTTTTCTCACTCGTTTCGCTCGCTTGGGACTAATATAAAGCAGCTTTTTTAGCACATGTGCTATACTGCGCCTTTTTTTTCTTTTTTTACTCTTCACGCTACTGCCTCAAAGAATCCTGTTCACAGTGGGGTACAGACCACAAAAAGGAATCTAGGAATCTAAAGAGAGACGAGCGAAATGTATTATTCTCTGGATATCATGTCAAAATCTATCACAAAATTGGATTTTTGTATTAAAAAGTTCAAAAATTTTGCTCGCTCACTTCGCTCGCAACTTTTTTTTTCAAGAAAAATTCTGCCCGATACGCAATATCTGAACCTCTCAAAATAGTCGCCTCATTACACCTGTTCATACCATGATATGACCGGGAAATTTTTGGCTCTTGCCCCCTCTGGCCAACGACCCCTGTTACGCCGCTGGGGGGAGGGTGCTGGACACAATATCTCTTCCATTGGCGGATCCAGGGGGCCGAGAGGCCCGGCCGGCCCCTCCTATTGGCGGAGCAAAAAGAAATTAAAAAGGAAAAGAAAAAAAAGAGGGAAAAGAGAGGAGTAAAGAGAAGAGGAAGAAGACGAGTAAATGAAATAAGATGAGGGAAAGACTTGGAAATAAAAAGAATATTTCAAGTCACTGTATAAAATTTACACTCGTGCTTCGCGCTCGCATTATTTGACTGTTGAAATATGTAACGTCTTCATGGCTAAGTGCAAGCAGTACTTAACAGGTACCTTTTTCGATCACTTTAAAATGTATACATATACAAATTTTCTGCTCGCGCTTTATAAATAAGGATTATGATATATATTTATGTTGATTTATAAGAATAAAGTTCAGAAGTGACTATAAGGACTATAAGGACTACCCCTTCAAAGAACCCCAAAATCATCATGAGCGGCCGATCGGGGAAAATATGGATGAAAAAACCGACCCCCCCCCTATTGGCGAAGGCTGGATCCGCCCCTGCTCTTCTGCTTTCTAGCAAATTATACACCATACATTCGCGCGGTCCCCCTCTCTCCCTCTTTCTTGTTTTATTCTTTCACACTATTTATTTTCATTGGTGACCGCTTGATTTATTGTATATTTATCAGCATTATAATTATTAAAATTTTCATCAACATTTTTTATACGTCTTGGGTCTAATCTACCCTTGCACCTTTCTTCTTTCAATTTGTTTCAAATGAAAGTATGATCATCACTCGCGTATTATAGGGGAAGGGCGTGCTCGGGGTCACGGACCCTCCCCCTTCATTCTCCCTACCAATGAAAAAAAAAGAAGGAAAGGAAACTAAATGTCATCCTTGTCTGGCCCCCTCCATTATTTGTTGGCTCATTACGCTACTGGTGAGTTACTATAAAACTAGATTTCGGTTGTATTATATTCTATTCTGTGCAATAGCAACAATATAAATAAATTTTAATAAATGAATATATGTAGGGGAAGGCGGGGTAAGTTGAGCATAGGGGCAAGTTGAGCCACCAGCCCCAGGCCAATAATGAATGAGTCAGACATTGTGGTGGTGTCATGTATTGATGACCCATAGCATAACCCCTAACCCCACCACATTGTTTCCAACTTTGAAACAAAAACTAGTTTTTTAGAGGGAAAAATATGAATTTCAGCCAAAAAAGTAAAAAAGAGTGTGAAATAGATAAGTGCTTTATAAACACACACGTCTGTAAATATAATAAAGACATGATAACAACATTATTAGTCCAGGTATGGATCTTCATTCTTGTCATAGTCTTTTATATGATGGATGCATAATAAATGTGTGGATACAAAATTATCGCACTAAGTCCGGACTGGGGTAAGTTGAGCCAAACAGCATGGGGCAACTTGAGCCATGGTAATTCCTATGGTAATGTATCTTAAAAAACAAACAAACCATAAAAATCGATTGAAATGCAGGCTGAAAGGAGCAAATTTACATGACTGCTCTTTTCCTTTTACAGGATGTTAGTATTTATAGAGAATTAGCAAGTGAAAAGACTTTAAACAAAAAATTGACATGCTGGTTCTCCCCCATACATTTTGTACATAGTTTTTGTGGCTCAACTTACCCCAGAAGGTGGCTCAAATTTACCCCATGTATGGGGCAAGTTGAGCCATTTGACATCGTTTTTTTCAAAGGTCACGATGACTTTCAGTGTGGGGATAGAAAGTTATATATAGGTGGAAAATATTTCAGAAGAATTAAATTTCAAGGCAAGGTACTTATTTCGACAAGATTATTAATCATATCAATTCTAACATGCAAAAAGCAAAAACTGTCACAACTTACCCCGCCTTCCCCTATGTATCTCTCTCATAATGTATAAACAAATAATGTTTTTAAAAGACAATAATATATATACCAGTAATAATATAGTTGCACATTCATGAAACCCAATACGCATCTCACTGAATTTATAATGCGAGCACGAAGCGCGAGCTGTTATTAATCTGGAAAGGGGACATTTTTACGCAATTTTTTGAAAATTGTAAACACGAAGGCAGCATACCTATTGAATTTCTCCACTTCGGAGCATATTTCTCCAGAGCGATTTTGACGCTAAGAAGTTTTTTTTTTGTACTGTCACAAAAATGAACACGCGTATTTTTTTTATTTTAATCACCAGGCACATAATAAACCTTACACAAATCCTCCCCCAAGGATGCATGCTTATCCTTTTTTTTCTCTTTCTTTCTATGTTATGTTTCAGGGGGCGCGGAACCAGGGGGCTTCAGCCCCCCACTTTTTTCTAAAACCGTGTAAAAAACGTAAAAATTACCATATAATCATGATTTTTAGCATGGACAGCACCCACTTTGAAAACCGTTCCGCGGCTCCTTGAATGTCATGTAATATATCATGCAAGCATAGTTTAAGTTTACTTTGCAATGTACATGTATTATAATATACAAATTTGTAAACTGACGTCTTCATCTTGTGCTACAATTGTTATGCGCATGAAAGTACGAATAAATAAATAAATGTCGCAATATCGGAGCAATTTACGGAGTAGTCATTTTCGGCGGAGCAGATGTCGGCGGAGAAAATATTGACGGAGCAGAATTTGGCGGAGCAGATATTGGCGGAGCAATTGTCGCGATGCAATTTTCGGCGAAGCAGATGTCGGCGAAGCAAATATCGGAGAAGCAGATGTCGGCGGAGCAAATATCGGTGGAGCAAGTGTCGACCGAGCAACTGTCCGGAGCAATTGTCGCCGAAGCAGTTGTTGAGCAAGGGTTAGACAGCATAATCATATACCCCAAGCGGATATTAAACAACCTATGTCAGTTTTTAGGTAACAATAATCATTTAGACTCCAGTCGTGGAAGCCTTTTTTGGACTATTGGACATGCTGGACCTCTGACTGTCCTTGTAACTTATCCCAATCTGACCCTTAAACCATGCGTTATACTAAAAAAATCATTCTCCAGGCGGTTCTTAAACAAATTGTGTCGGTTCGTAACAAACGACAGACATTTTATACTCCATTTTTGCAAACCATCTTGGATTTTGGGACATGGAGGACCACAGACTGTCTGTGTAAGTTGTCCCAACGTGTTCTTGATCCATTAAATCATGGGTTGGACATCAACATCATATCCCCAAGGCAGATATTAAACAAACTATGTTGTTTTTTAAGGGTTTTTTTAGATAACAACAGCTATTTCAGACTACAATTTTGAAAGCCATCTCGGATTTGTGGACATAGTGGACCGTTGACTGCTCCTTGTAAGTATCCGGTTTACTTCTTGACCCTTGAAATTATCAATTAATAAAACCCAAATAAAAGACACAAATAGGTAATAGATGAATTGTAAATTTTAGGCCATGGCAAAATCTAAAAACTGCGGTGTAAAAAACTGACACCAATTGTACCACACACTGAAATGTTAAAATTACAGCCTAGAGATTAAACATAACACCAAAAAGTGTAAATGTAACAACAAAAGGTGTTGCAAGAACACCTATAGGTGTAAAACTAACACCACCAATTTAACACCGGTGTAAAATCACTGGCGCGGTCCTGTATGTACACCGCGGTTAACACCACAGTTTTTGCTGTATAGCCATTAACGCAATCTTGGATTTTCAAACACCCTGGAGTGCTTATTCACTCTTTCCTTTTACCCCTACACTACTGATACATGAATGTACCGAAAAGTTGGTGTCTAGGGTAGATAAATTGCCGGATATTTTAATATTCAGTTAATGGCGGCCATCTTAGACGCCATCTAAAATTAACCAGTTCCCCGGATCTGGATTTTAGTGGATTTTTAGTACGTTATTCCCGAGATCAAATAGTACCAAAAACCATTGACAAACATTTTTGTTACAAGGTTTGGGGGTCAGAAAAGAGTAAAAAAAAAGGTGTAGAATGGCGGCCAAATTGTTTTTGCTAATTTGAGGATTTTTAACATCAAAATCAAGATTGGCAAACAGCAAATTTGGACTCAGCGCCCTCAAATTATGCTAAAACACGTCTCAATTTAGCATTAACACGATTTTCCTAAGGCAGTCTACTTTTCTCAAATCTGGACCTAACTATTACCTCTGTGTCGTCCAAAATGATCTACAATATATTTATCAATATAATACAAGATTCAATCGCTTTTAAACATCAAGATGTGTCAGCTTTAAACTTTAAGTCGGCAGTTGCAACCTGTTTTTCTCTCCCTTGAGTCTCCACATCAGACTGGAAGTTAAGAGAATATCAAGACAAACTTTTACACAGCATCACATCTTGTAATGACAAACTTTTCCAGTTTGGTATATTACATTCCAATATTCCAATACTTGCTCTTTCTGTAGAAATGAGTTAGAACATATAATCACGTATTTCATAAATGTGCTGAAGTGTCTAAGACTTGGACTGAAGTAGGAAACAAATTTCATCTTTTAAAAGTCCTTGATATACAATGGCTTGAAATATTACTTGGTGTTAGAGACAATATAAAACACAATTCTGTATTAAATCATGTAATAATTTTGGTCAAATTTATGATTTACAATAACTGTTAACTGGGAAGGGTCCCCACATGTAAAAAATATATGCAGTGCTATTAAAATGTCAAACAGATCGATTATGAAAAGGCAAAAAGAAAGATATATTGACTCTACACCATACAAAATGGGAAAATTTTCCCAATTGTCGTTTTGAGTCAGTTACAATCGAGTATTTATTTGTTTTTTCTTTCTTCAGACTCTTTCTCCCACTGAACTTACCCACCAATTCAAATACATATATATAAAAATTAAGATTATCTTCCCACAAAGATTATTTTGTATAAAATTATTTCTAGTACAGTATTGGAATAATAGTAATTCAATATTATAAAATATAATCGTGATGCCATTATGGGTAAAAGATAAATGATATGGGTTTCAGTTTGGCTGCTCTCGCTTCATATTTTCTTTTTTTTGTTTTGTTGATGTTTTGTTTTTGTGTGTTTTATAATCTTTATTGAGATTGTTGTATACTTTCAATATTTCCACCATGAAAAGTTTCAGAAATGTATGTGGCCCCATTAACATATCTTTTATAATCAAAACATAATTTATTATTGTGAGATTTCCAAGATTAAATATGGAAACATTTTATTAACTGCATTCTGCCAAGTATAGCAAAGTTGCTCTCTAAATAGGAGTCAATGACCAATGACAGGATATTAAATTCAGCAACATTGAATAGCGTTGACAGGCAACGTTGAAGCATTGGTCACTGAACGTTGTGGCGTGCGCCTCTAATCCAAGCTCTGCGGGGGGGGAGTTATGCAGAGGTTTGAGGTTCGAGCTCCAGTCTCGTCTTTCGGATGGTGACGTTAAATGTCGATCCCTGACGTACATAATCATATCTGACTGATACACTCAAATACACAAATACACTCAGTGGATAGGTGTAAGATGATAGGAATAAGATGTAAGATTGGGATGTAGGATTTTAGGATAAGGTATGATGATAGAGTGTAGAATTGTAACGGTGGACTTCACCTTCAAACCTATTCATATCTGGTGTATTATTGCCATATGTTGGAATAACGTTGGAGCAACGCTGTAACAATGTTGGAGCAATGTTGTCAGACAACGTTGGAGCACAGCGTTGAACCAACATTGTAAACATAGTTGGACTGGCAATGTATGCGTGTGCTCTTCCAGCGATGCTGGAACGTTGCCAACCAATGCTGTTATTGATGACTCAGCCGACATGGGACCAAAGTTACTGGACAATGTTATCTAGAGCATTGATGGTGGACATCGTTGAACTGACGTTGGAAATGTTGTTGGTCTGACGATGTCTCCGCGTGCACTTCTATCGATGATGCAACGTTGCCTGCCAACGGCGAGGCAACGTTGGAAAAAAATCCCAACGTTGATCAAACGTTGGTCCAACGCTGTATTTTTACCTGGGTATGTTCAACTGACTTGGGACTTAAATTGGCTTGCCTTGCCCTGTTGCCAAATGAAATTGAGACTTGGATTGGGTATTGTAACATATGACTTGGTACTTGGACTTGGAAAATAAATGACTTTCGTACAACTCTGCAAAGTATAAACGCTATTGAAAATTAACTGCGACGTAAATCCTGTACATTGGTGCTAAGATCTAAAGACATATATTCGTCCCCCACACTCATTTCAATCATTAATAAATATATCATTACTTCGTGTTTGCTCGGACTCATATGTTATGGAGTTTTTAATTATTATCTGGACTGGAGATATAGCATAATGAAACATATATATACTAATTAAAAGGCAAGTACTCTGTATTACTTACTTGGTACGGTCGCTGTTCCTAGTGATAGGTAAAGTAGAAAACAGACGAATGATGCCCAGTTTATAACTCCGGAGGGACACCTTATATCCATATTCTTCTTTTCCCTAGACCACTGGGATGCAGGATTAGAACGATCGGTAATGAACCTCATAAGTTGAATTTGTTCTTGTTTTCTACAACACGTCCTTGCACAACGATTGATATCTACCACTCTCTAGTGTTGAACAGCTATGGTGACGATTTGATCGATAGAAAGAATCTCTCTCGGGCAAGGGCCACACCTTAAATTCAATCCGAATGCAACTACCGTACCCACCAACGGGCCTTTGAGGGTAGCCCAACCATGAACACAAATAGATTGATATGAAAACATATCGTCACGGTCTTTGGATACGTTTAAAGGATTTGACTCGAATAAAAGCTGCATGGGTCTCACATCATCGTACAAATATGTATATGTGTACAGTCGTATACAATATGCGAAGGGAAAAAATGGCTCACCGGCTTGCATTCTACTTCAGTATCGACTGTCACACCCAGCATTCAAATTCTGTAAATTAGAGAAATCAAAGCAACTTCTCTTTATATAACATAAGAACGCTTTAGCTTTTAATGGGAATCTGCTAGCTTTAACCCATACGACATAATTATCATTCGTGACATTATCATATGAATTCTGGAAGGCCAGGTTGGTCTCTATATTGAGCTTCCAAAATACTGAAATGTATAGTGTTTGTTTTCATTCATCTTGCTTTCTGCAAGCTTACTCCAAAAAAAAAAAAACACAAAAAACAAGGACATTATTCATCTATTCTGTCGTGAGAAATAATTCGTTATTGCATTCCTCTGGTGTGCTTGGCATCATAGACCTACTGGAGAATGGATTTTTTGGCTTTAGAATTATGCACAATGGGCTTTATGGGCTGCGAATTACCTTTGACGAGATTTGAATACCGAGTTCTCCTAATGAATAGACGGTGATTTATACACTGAAGTTCAACTAGTCTTAGAGGCAGTTTATTTTCATCATTATTATCATAATTGTTGTTATTATTATTATCGTAATTACTATTATTATCATCATGGTAATCATCATCACCATTAAAATAATTATTGTTATCACATTGTTAATCTAACCCTCATTTATACCTTGATAATTCCCTAGATAATTACTACAGAGTAATCATTTTATTCTAAAAATGATATTTGAAAGAATATAGATTATTCATGAATTTCAATCTGGTTTTAGGAATAGTTCCCCTATTCAAACGTGTTTGATAGTTGGTTCATTTTGTTAGGAAGTTATTTTCTGCAGGCCGTTTTGTAAGGGTGTTTATTCTCGACTTTAACACAAAAGGCATTCGAGACGATATGCCTAAATAAATGTAAGAGACGATATGCCTCTGGAGACGATATACCTAAAGAAAATGTAAGAACAGAATTTACAAAAGCGCCATTGTTTGCATATGGCACATGTATCAAGAGCATCAATTTTTGAATAGGAGCCCATAAATGATAAGTCTTGATTAAAAAAATGAAATAAAAGAGGGATTATTAGGCAGTGTATATAAAGCGCATGTAGAGAAAGAGGGAGAGACTGATTTGTAACAGGAAACCGCAATCAGGTAATGATCATACTGGGGAGCGTTTCATCAATATTTTCATCCGACAAGTTGTCAGATCTGACATCTTTCCTTGATTCTGATTGGCTGAGAGGCACTGTTCCTATGGGAACTGTCGGATAAACTGGTACTTGTCGGATAAAATGTCCGACAAGTCCTTTCATGAAACGCCCCCTGGTGTACAATCACGACCAAGAAAAGGAAACTGGAAAAAAAGGAAAAGTGGTGAAATATGACATCATTTTTGTTAACGTTATGTCAAAATTTGTTACCAAAGTAAATTTTTATAAGAAAAGGGTCCGAATTTTCATTCGCTCACTTAGCTTGCTAGTAGTTTTTCATTACAGACAACAGTCAAGAAGTAACAAAATTATTTATTTATTTGTAATAAGGCTTGAATTACAATAATTTCATAAAATGGAGAGGTTTACTGGCATTATACTTGATAGCTTTCAGACTTACTCGACACTCCGTTTTGTTAACGATGAGCCATGCATAAAGTCTTTTGTTAACCGTGCGATAGCTTACGTGTGAAACCGGTGAAAACACGGGTGTTTCATTAAATTATGGAAATACAAACATTGTTTTGAAGGATAATTTCTTGACCATTTTCTGCGATTTAGCTATTAAATTAAAGAGCAGATATTAAACTTTTTAGACATGTGATTTTCTTTTTGAAATTTTGATCCCCCCGCCAAATGACTTTGTGTTATCCTTTCTTTATAATTGTTTTACTCACTCATGCCAGGATGAGAAATCTCGTATATTATACCATCTGAAAGAAAAGATTCTAAGCTGTAAACTTATTGGCCATTTGTCTATTGCATTTGTGATTAAGTTATGATAAATCATCGCTAAAACTCGGTTTCGTTTTTGTGGGATGGACTGTATATATATATAACATGTTTACAACCATTTAAAATACACAAAGCATTATTGAAAGTGGATTCTTTCAAAGCAAAAGTTAGGCTCTGGGCAATATACACAATAATCAGCTATAAATATTATTTCCATTCCACTGTTTTTTAGGTTTAGCATGCTTCCAGTGCCATCACAAAATAATTAAGTATAATAGCTTCTTGATTACGATCAACATACATAGACAATAATATTGTTGTTCCCTTTGAAAGTTGAGAAGTTGATTATTCGAATAGAATACATTTCTTCTCTAACATTGTTCCTTCTTGTTTATCACCAACACCATAAAATTACCCCAAAACAAACTTTGCTCAACTTTGTCATGTTTGTATTTACATAATCTGAAAAAAACGACTTCTTGTAACTTTCAAAAATTGTAATTTTTATTTCAATCTTTGATTACTCATGCATGACCCAACCGATCAATCTCATTTCCCCCCGGAGTTGCTTATGAGTGTAAGCAATCACCTACGAAATATTATATTTCAAAATTATTCAATTCAAAAGTGACAGCATTTTGATTTAGGGGGGGACATATCATACTTTTTTGTTGATTTAGGGGGGACATATCATACTTTTTTGTTGTGTATGTTACCTTTATTTTTGTTATTACTTAGCTCCGTTCAGTGTATTGTATCGGTTCATGGTTTCGTTTGCATGACTACCAAATTGTTCGCGCACTTCAATTTTATGCGCGTATCGAGTGGAACAAAGTGGACCTTCCTAATGCCCTCTACAATGACAATGACAATGATTTTATTTCTTGACGGCCCCTCCTGGGGGCATGGAAGAAATATAACAACTTATAACAATGGCAATAATAGGCATGAGAAAAATACAATGGTAACAAAAAAATAAAGAAAAAAATCAAACATGATAACAAACATATGTACAATACAAGATCAATACTAGAAACAGCAACTACATTTAAGATGATTTTAAAATTTTGTCATAATGAATGTACAAAACCTTGACAAATTTTTCAAGTCTTTTGTATTTCACATATTAAACAGCTTGTGCATTTCAATCACATTTGGTCTAACAGAATAATACCCTCTAATTAAAGCTTTCCTTTCATTTTTAAAAACAGGACAATTTAACACAAACTGAAACTCGTCACCCGGCTCATACGAGTCACATAAAGTACAAGATTGCAAACCTTGATTAGGCAAGTAACGACCATTGGCAACAGGCAATCTATGATTTCCACAACGATATTTACAGAGTTCAATCCTATCTGCAAAATCTAACTTCACTACATAGTTCTCAAAACCAAAATCTTGTTTGAATATCCTATAATTCATGCATAAACGATTTCTATTAATTTCAGTTTTCCATTCCTGTTTGGCAATATCATCCAATCTGAGACTCACAGTTGACTTAACCCACTTAACGTCCAAGACCATATTTTCAGCACTCCACAAGTTAGACATCCCACATCTATCCAAAATGTCTTTTACTTTAACTATCCATGGTGACTTATAAAGGTTCCTATCATGAAGTTGACGCAAAAGCCTATAAATCATACTTGACAACTTAGATTTTCCACTTACACTTTGACGAATCCTAGCCCAAAAATTTATCATACACTTCAATAGTATAATGCAAACTGACTCGTTCGTTGGTGCGGATCGGTGCGGATGCGCTTGTTCTTCGATGCGCACAAACACTCTTTCTGCGAGCGCTATCCATACACAACTAATTTTGCCCCTCTTCTTCTTTTCTGTAATTTAACTTATTTATATTTAAGTACTGAAATTGCACTATTTGATTATATTATACCATTATGGCGGAATAATAATGAATGATAATACCTCTGCAACTTGTTTTACTCCTCGTAACTCATTGAAAGAACACAGACGTGTTGATGAGCAATATTGTTCCATGTATGAACGAGTCTGAAACAAGAGGAACAACACAATGTCATAAAATCCTAATGCCTTAATTCATTTTCCCCAATCCTCACACACACGCACACCCATTTTACTAATACACAACCACCCATGCGCACACCCTCGAAGACGCATACGTCAGTGAATGTGAGGGTGTGTGTGTGCGTGCGGGACAGAAGAGTAAATAGTGAAAAATTATGTGCAGATGATTGTGTGTGCTTCGGAAAGGAATGTGGGTGTGTGGTTGCATATAATACTAGTACACTACGGGGTGAATTGGTGGATGGGAGGGAATGTGTGTGTATTGAGAGACGGGAAGTGAGGCAGTGGAGGTGGGTGTAACCTTCCTGCATCACATTCTTGTACAGATTTTTTTGTGGTTTATCTTTTCATTACTCCTTCATATCGATGAATGCGCCACTAACACTGTCTCGTGTGATAACATCATAAACAGATCCAGGGGGCGAGGGGCACGCCCCTCCCCCTATTGGCGAAGCAAAAAAAAAGAAAAAAGGGAGAGAAAGAAAAGAAGGAAAATAGAGGGGGGAAAAGACGAAAAAAAGAGGAGGAAGACGGATGAATTAAATAAGGTAAGGGGGAGATATGGAAAATGTTTTTTTTATATATTTTATGTCACTAAATAAAATTTTAGCTCGTGCTTCGCGCTCGCATTGCATATTCGATGAAATGCATATCTTGCTCATAAAAAAACTGATATGGAGCTTAAAATATCAAGTTTTGAAATTAATATACAAAACATATTTCAGCTCCGACATCGATCTTTCCTTATTTTGTTTGATTTATACATTTATTTTCAAAAAGTGCTCTGAAAAATGTCCGCTTTATTGTCTAAGTATCATTTTTAACCTTTTCTTATAAGCATAGATTATTCATTTACCAAGACAGAACATTATTCAGTCAACATTTCTTTAGGCCTATTAAACTACACTAATTAGTGAGTGAAAATTAAATTTTGTAATTTGATTTACCTTATTTTTCTCTGGAGTGGATTTTTTTCTCGATCTGATACTTATTAAAACTCACAAGGTACTGAAGTCAATTTTGCAGCAATCCTGCTACAAAATGATGATTAGAATTATTATACATTTAGTGTTAAAGGCATGCAAGGCATGTAAATATCTTAACTGAATTAGAATACATAAGCTAATCCAAGAATGTATACTAGAAAGTAAATTATGTGCGGTCCTAAACTGTAGAGGGCATACGCTCTTATTACTTAGGATCATATACAAATGTCAACTTCTGCAGATGGTCAAGAGTCACAAATGAAATATTTTCTTTTAATTCAAAGTATGAAGTTTCTGAGCTAAGACAGTTAAAGGTATTGAATGCATCGGAGGTTACTAATGAGCCTTATAAACACAATAAATTCTTGCACGTTGGTGGTTGGACGTTTTCAGTGCTATTTTTCTTGATCGCAATCCCGGGGGAGGGGGGCACTGAGTATGTAATGCATAGTGGGTATGTGCCGCGGAGGGGTCCCCCATTTTTACACTCACATTTCCGTTCCAAGGCATAGCATTTTTGTTTTATTGAGAAAAAGAACAAATAAAGCCGCTCCAAAGCATAGCATTTTCTTCTTATCGAGAAAAAAGAAGAAATCCGCTCCAAAGCTTCGCATATTTTTCGTTACGCCGTTCCGGTAGCATTGATCTGCTACAATGAACTGCAGTTTGGGTGTAAAGCAGCCGCAGCGCGCTGTCCGACCATCGCCTCTGCGCGAGCGCAGCCGGCAGAGGCCGCGCTAGCTGCATCATTCACGCATGCCCGTTCCATAGGAATGCATACGCATTCACATGATCCGTTCCAAGGCCCCCGTTTTCACAAACAATAATTTTGTAGTTCCGAAGCCCTTTCCGAGGACCCTCCTTTTTACAATAAGCCCGCTCCAAGGCCCCCGTTTTTTGTCTCGCCCGCGGCACACCCCTACCACTTTTTTGATTGAGTGCCCACCCCCCCCGGATCGCAATGCACTAGGGTAATCGTACTTTTTTCTGAACATTCATTCAAGCCCAGAATTTTTGAATTAGTGTTTTGAAAATTCTTTTAGTGATCTAGCTTCTGCAAAATAAGGAATTTATTTTTGGTTTTACAATAAGCGGTTCTTTTGTCATATTCGCACCATAGGCATCCGACGAAAGGGAAACACTATCATCATCACCATGATGATCGCATTGTTAACCAAGTCATGGTAGCTCAGTGAAAGAGCGCCCACCTCATGCACGGAATCTCATTAGTTCCATCCCTGGCAAACGCACTCACACCAGATTATTTTCGTTCTAGCTAGACGCTTAGTATTTAGATTGGAGACGGCTCACCGTTTTTTAAAGGTCAAGTCCACCTCAGAAAAAAAGTTGATTTGAATCAATTGAGAAAAATCAGACAAGCATTGATGCTGAAAATTTCATCAAAATCGGATGTAAAATAAGAAAGTTATGACATTTCAAAGTTTCGCTTATTTTTCACAAAATAGTTATATGCACAATTTAGTCACATGCAAATGAGAGAATCGATGATGTCACTCACTCACTATTTCTTTTGTTTCTTATTGTTTGAATCATACATACAATATTTCAATTTTACAGATTTGACAATAACGACCAACTTGACTGAAACCTAAAATGTTTAACAATGGTAATTCCACATGTTCAGGGCGAAATAAAACTCTGTTTCACAGGACAATGAGAAAATTAGAATATTTCATATAATAAAATACAAAGAAATAGTGAGTGTGTGATGTCATCAGTTCCCTCATCTGCATGCCGACCAGGATGTGAATATAACTATTTTGTGAATGTCATAACTTTCTTATTTTCCATCCGAATTTGATGAAATTTTCAGTGTTGTGCTTGTTGGATGTTTCTCTTTCTATTCAAATCCATTTTTGGTTGGGGTGGACTTTAAGGCAATATTTTCTCATGAGTGCAATATTATCATTTGTATCTATATGAAACAATACATAACAACTCTTTGGATAGTTATACTTCCGGTTCACAATTTTGTTGACCATATTCTTAATTTGATCTTTACTATTATTTTGTTTTTGCACAAGAATATCAATCGCGATTTGCTATTCATTGTATTAGGCCTGTATTAAAAAAGCTTACTTGATGATTGTTTATCATATTTACATATATTTGAACACGGGAATCAATAAAGGACTTAATGAATAAAACTGTGTTACACAATCAATGCAATAATGAGGGAGAATATTTTGCCAATTTTCATTTGATTTCGTTGATGTCCATTGTTTTTGCTGATGTATTTGCTTTTATATTTATACAATAATCATTTTCAGACCTGATTAACTTTCATTGTAGGTTTCATGACAGAAATGAAAATGAATTTGCAAATAATTTTTTTATTGATCCATATTTTCTTGTTCTCAAGTAACCGATCAAGACGACCACTCAAACATGCTACCACCATGACCACAGGAAAAAAATTGACGAAATGCGGAGGACGAAATGGGGTAATCAGAACGATCATAAACGATTTTTTTTTCGAATCGTATCCGCCAACAAAGCATATCTATTGCATATTTAGACGAAAATCACAGGAAATTAGGCATCTTGATTCCCGTCATCATCCATCATTACAGTTAAGCTGAACTCCACAGTATCCTCGTAGCAATTTAGTCCAAACTTCCATCACTTTTATTTCCTAATATTGTGTGCGATGAATGATTACATCGCGGATGTATTTACAATTTCAGGTCCTTTTCTGTAAACAAGGAAAAATGATAGGTCCCATAGGCTTACCTCATGCGTCCTGTATTGGATTAATGTGGATGGTTATGATCACAGGCATCTAGCATAATGCACAGTGCATCTTTTTTTTATTAGTTAGTAGACATGAAGAAATTGGGCAGTGTCATGAGGAATGTGAATGGAAACATCAGTCTTAAACTGAGTCTAAGAAATCTCATTTATCTCAAAATGACAAAAAAATGATTTAGAGTGACAAAAAGACCGAAATTATTTAATATCGCTGTCATCTGTCGTCAAGTCACGTTCATGACGAACGACAGATGGGAAACCGTTTCGCTGCTTCCCATCTAGCCTGTAATCATCCGGATGGGCGAGTTTCAAGCGAAAGGTGATGAGGCTTGGTGAATGGAATTTAATAAAAATACCAAGCCAGATTCCGATCGCTGTAGGTTTGAAATTCTCATTTGTAATCTTTATTATTTGAATGTAAAGTTTAGGATCTGCCATAATTCTACCACTGTGTGTTTAAACACGGATAATCTGCCTTATATCACCTATTAGAAGGGCAAGTGACCATGCGTTCATACAGTCATGCCTAGGAAGAGCATTACAAAACGGCCACCACTTTTCGAACCATTAAAAATCGTAATTACAACATGAACATTAACTCTATCAGTCAGAACAGGGATCTAATATTCTCTGTCAAGTTCGTATAGTGAAACAGAATTTAATAGGAATTTTGAGGAAAAGAGAAATATCTTTGCCTGTTGTCCCAATTGCTACCTGAACTGCCACTGAACCCCATATCCTTGGGTTGTCGAAAGGAATGATGGGATATCACTCCTATCAATATCTAAACGATGAGAGATGATTCTCCCGAGTGGAAATTAGTGAGAAAACATAAACGATGGTTTATGACCACGTTCCCTCAATTTCCCCAAATGTTCCTTACTTCCCCCGTTGAGCTTGTTCGGGTTTAAAAAAAATTATTTTCTCATGGTTTGACAGCTTTTTTCTTGCATTATGAACATTGAGAGCATTCAGAGGGTGAGACAGGAATTCGGTTTTGTTGCTTGAGAGGAAAATAACACGTTATAATGACCAGGTTTCATAAATATAACCTGGACTGAGAAAATTGGCTTGACTGCATATTTCGGCGACTAACATAAGTATGTTGCCACACAACAGTGGTATATGAGAATATTGATAGGAGTGCGTTCTTGAATCTTTGCTTTGAATAGTACATCCAACCATAACGACATCACAACAAGTACAGGAAAATAAAAATTACAAATTTATTCAAGGTCCAGAATATCAAGAATCTATTCGTTCAAAAATTATATCTTGTCTTAATTTTTAGTCACTGATAATTACTGATTTATATTCTTCCCTTTTGTTATGCTTGTTTGGTTGGGAGTTGTTCCTCCCATTGATCGCTGAAATGAGAGTCTATTCAGATTCTTACGTCAGTTTCTGCCCAAATCGTTTCTGATAGGCCATAACATTCATTGTTTGTAACTTGCCACGCGTGAATGATTAGCTATGATGTTTGTTCCAAATTAAAGATGATATTCCACTCTTTATTATAAGTATCAAATTCATAGTTAAAACATATTGAATTATTGTGAAATTTATCTCTAAAAACGGGTTTCCTTTTTTGTGGGACGCACTTTATATTGCTAGCTAGTTATGACATATGATTTTTTTTAGTTTAGTAGATTACGTCTTTGGTAACATGCGAGTGCATAATAGTCTTCGTTTTGAAGTTTTGACGCCCAAAACGTGCCACATACGTATTGTATTTTGTTTTTCTTGAAGAGCGTATGTTTACGTCAATTCTTACACTGCAAAAACTCAGGCGTTGATTTAACACCAGCCCGGAATCTATGTACGTCCACACCAGAGAAGTATTGAAATAACACAAGTTTGGAATCAAATCGATGCTGTTTTGATACTAATTGGTGTTGTATAAACACTTATCTGGTGTTAGACCAAACCGAAACTGGTGTTTAAAACTTCTATGGTGTGGACATGTATAGATTCCGGGTTAAATCAACACCAGAGTTTTTGCAGTGTACCCACTTCTGCGGGATGTTTGACCTTTAAAATGAAAGCACATTATAATCTATGGTTGGTCAATTCCAATTTTAATCAGTACAGATACATTTCCCCTAATATATTATTGAATATATCACTATCTATCAGCGCGAATCCCGTTAAAAAAGTCTATATCTGCGACCCTGGATGTCGGCGATGCCAGCAGGCATTAACCCCAGGGATTCAATTTGGATCTAGCAACGTCTCTGTGGTGCATCGAAGACATCACGCTTCTGAATGGGATACTAAAGCAGACGTTAAGTAGTCTATGGAGGAATCGTTAGTGACGTAGGAAGGAAGACGTGTCAAGCGGACTTGAACAAGAAAGAGGATCTTTTGAATCAGCTGCAGCTTCTTGGCGGGAAATCCAAGGGGTTCATTTTCCCCATCATACTGTCTTCAGCGAAATTTCAAAATCTTACATGAAAATGTGCATGTCGTTAAGCAGTAGCAAACTGTTTATGTTATAAGATAATTCTGGCTTTGCCTTTGGACAGTATATCATTGGTATTGTATGTGCTTCTTACACGTAGATCTATATCAGGAGAGATTGTTACCGTTATAGATGCGGCTCCTCTTAACCCTTTTTGGAGTCAAAAGACTAGAAATCTGTCACAATGAATTTCCACATTAATCATTTATGATTTACACTGTGCAAAATTGGGCTGCGCCTCGCGAAATATGAGAAATGGGGATTCGAAAGGTAGAGATTAATAAATCATTGAAATAAAACAGGATTTAGTGAAGAACTTGACAAACGCCCTTATACATAGTACCTCCAGCCCTGCCACACCTACACACACCCTCACCCTCTCACACACACGACCTTACACCCCTACCCGTACACAGGTACACCCACATGTGTATACATTTCAAAATACATCCATCCCCATCCATTACACATTCCCTCACAATGAGTCGAGGGAGTGGGTTAATAATGTAGGAATTCGTCACCAGGATCATGACCATGATGACAGGATGAGTGAAAAAATTTCAGAGCCTTATTTCCTTGTTTCCTACCATTTTTAATGCTTGTGATTTATCTATTCTTGGGGGGCGTATGGGTTGTAGGTAACATTTACATTATTTATCATTTTATAGGGCTACCAGTGCCGCCAAGATGGGATGGGCTTGAGATGACTTGGGGCCTCTGGCGCTCCAAGTTCCAACACCAAGCAAACAATAATTAGGAGAAAAAGGGGGAGGAAAGATCGTAAATATATCATCTGTTGATTATTAGTTAAAAATTTATCTCAAAATTATAAATTCATGTTTAAAAGGCGACAATTTTTTCTCGCTCGCGACTTTTGGAAATGTTTATCATTCCACATATACGCAAACTTTTGGCGCCTCAGAATATTTGTCTAATGAAGGCCACCGCACACCTTACGACCGGTCGACGACACCGATCTGAATTCAGATCAGTGGTCCACGATCCGATTTTGGAACAAATCGAATTTTGCTCATTTTCTTTAAACATGAATAAAAGTATTGAGGTTGAAATTATCTGAATCAATACTAGTATAATAATTTCAAATGATTGCACGCTTTTACTTTGGAGTAAAGGCCAAATTAGTTTCAAATCGTAGCCAATCGATGACGTCTTTACAACTTGATATTAAATTCGCTTTTATTCTTATAAGAAAGATAGCATAGTCACAGATTTGAACATAGGTACCAGGAACATTACACCGTAAGATAGTTCATGTTTCAATAACAGCATCAAATTCTACATTTTAATCTAAAATCAGGTCGCAGATCAATCGTAAGGTGTGCGATGGCCTTTACGCCACCAAGGTTCTAAAAATGGTTTTGAAATTGACATGGGACTACATCGACTACACATTGACGAGAGATCATTGTGAAACAAATCCAGGAAACTACATGTATTGCAAAGTGTTTCTTCGTTGACATATGTGAATAATAACACATCGTCGATAGGAAATGGTTTGGAAAGTGGCTAGACTGATGGGAAAAAGGGAATCTATGACCAGACACGGAGATTCTGTTTCTCTTGCAGGGTCACCCCCCGATTCTAAGGGAGACAGTTCATAATGAAATACCTGAAAAACTCCCACTTTGATTTTAAGTTAGTTTCAACATTGTATACATATAAAAGCCAAGTCGATTCCAACATCAAATTTAATCAGAGATTACAAAAACATTTGCTTCTCCGGATTACAACACCGAGTCTCATCAAAATCCGTTTTGAATTCTGAATGCTAAACTGTAGTGATTTTCAACTACATTTCAACTTACCCTAAACATTTTATAGAGCAATAGAGAGGTAATTTCATCAAGGGATGCCAAAAGAAAGGGGGTAGAGGTGAAAATAGTCCTTTCCCCCTTTTTTTACTTTCCTGAAGGGAAGAAATTTTATCATTCATTTCATATGCACATCTCTGTGTTGCTCAACTTTCATTACCTTTAATAAAGGTATTTCTTTTGAAATTACTATCCTTATCACATTTCTATGAGACACTAATATTTGCTCTGCACAAGGTGTTAAGAAAACCAGCTTCTATACGTTAACAATAAAAAGTAATCATATAAACTCTTGGCCTTCTCCCTCCCAACGGACGCCACTGGCTGTAGACTCAAACGCACCAAATGTCGTGAATCACATAATATCATTGCAATTTATCCAGACCATTTGGGAAAAACATGGTAAATTTCAATTTCCAGAGTCCAGACGAAGCCTGCCCTTGCGACTAGGCGAGATATATGAACAAGCATGTTTTATCACACCGATGTCCGACTTATATTTCCTCTATTTCCTCATTAGATTTTGACGTCTGAAGCATTTGGGTAGCATGAGAGTATAGCTTTCAGGAACCCCAGTTGCTTATATACATGAGTGATTGCATTTCGAATGTTCGTTTCTCATAAACTCAGTAACCTGCCTTTGATTCTGGGTCATAAAAATGCACCAAGGAGCTCCCTGGCTGGAAAAGTAAGAAACTTTAATATAAAAGCAGGCTCCCGAAGCTCCATGTAATGATGCCATGAAAGTCGGTAAAGAGATTGAACTTTAAACGGAAGTGGAACTTTTGCACGCACGCGCGAGTTATTAACTTACGGGCCAATAAGGCAGCGCCGTATTATTCTGCGGATTAGCAGTTGCACAATTCTACGATAGACGACACACGACTGGCACGAGCGCGTGAAAGTTTGGTGGAGGGAAAGTTGTTGAAACTCGTTAACGCTTTATCATGTCTATTACATAGTGCATATCCAGCCGGTGCTCTTGATCTCGATCTTTTTTCCTTTCTCGACCAGTCTGGCAATTTGTTTAATGTGTCCTCCTCTTGTTTTCCTGTGATAATGTATTGACATGACAGTTACGAGACAAATCGATGGGGAGAAAATGTGACCGTTAGCGACAATTTCAGAAACCGAATAACTGAACGTGTTGTATTTGGATTTTATTTTAGGTGAACAGTTCACCTAATTTGCCGACAATAGCGTTTAAGAGAATACCAAAGTATTTTTGTCCTCTGTGGTTGTTTAGAATATCAGCTGATTTTTAGATGGATTTCCACATATTCCTACGCTTTCCGATATGGATTTATATTTTTGGCTTGCTTCTGTTGATATCACTTGGTAAGTATATTCCAATTATTCAATGAAAAACTACGAGCTCAATTCTTCTTTTTTCTACCATTTTTTTCTTTGAATCAACTATTCGAATCTATTTCAGTATATATTATAATTTTTTTGTTTGCCTTTATACAACTGGACATTCTGTACCTCAACATTACCCAGTGTTCTTGACTTATTTCTTCAAAATACAATGATCACTTTTAAAGTACTTCTGATAATTTCCAATGGAAGCACAAGCGTCCTTTTGCAATGCCACAATCTCTGTACCAAGGCCATAGCCAATAAAGTATTCCTAACAAACAAGGGATTGATCTTTTGCAAGGATGCTCCAAAAAGACTGCAAAGGGGTGGACAAAAGTAAAAAAAAACAATTATCAGTGGATTCTGATGATCGGGGATGTCGTATTTGAAAAATGAGCAATACCAAAAAAGGCCGTCTTTCTGTTTTTTTTGTCAGAGTAATTATTCTAATTACATTGATAAATGGACCCCAATTATTGTGTTGCCGAACGTCCTGATTAGAAACTCTACACAACCGAGAGAAACCAGCTCATCGGATGTGGAAAGTGATAGTCGAAATGTCAATGTCATTTGTGATAACACTTAGTCTGTTGTAATGCCAGTGCGTTTGATTATCGCTCATCGGAACAGAAATTATAGTCAAAGTAGATCAAGTAAATGAAGTACTGGAAACGGTACTGATTATTGGCAACATTACCTTTCTTTGTCACAAATAGCCAACAAATGTTCGTGTAGGGGAAGAGGAATAGTTGTATGTGCGTGTCAACAGCGTTGATGTGGTGGGGGTGGGTTGTGGGTGGGAGTGTTAGAGCCATTTGCCTAGATCTTGTCTCGAAGACGCGAGATTTCCTTCCTGAGAGCTACACAGTGGAGAAACTATGCCTACTACTTACAGTCTTTGTTGTTGTTCTTTTTTTTGGTGTTCATTCAGCATAAAGAAAATTACGTCATCTACGTTCGCATTTCGTTAAATGTTTGGAGTTTGTTCATAAAAAACGTAAATTTTACTAGAGGACACTACAGGTTTGATGTAATAATAATAAAGATAATAACTTAAACTTATATAGCGCTTTTCATGAAATCATATCACATATCAAAGCGCTTTACAATGTGAAACATACAAAATATACAAATTAGAAATCATTAAACTAAGAGAGAGGAAAACAAAGACAAAAATAACAATAATCAAGAACACTGTAAATGGGGCGATGTTGGATATGTACCGATGGACATGGTGTCCACCCTTCCATTTTGAATGTATTTATCATCTGGACAGGCCAATCCCCTCCAATACGTAATAGGGGTCATGGCTTTGACCTGATTGTGTGTTAGAATACTTTCTTTCTCGTTTCTCTCTAACTTCTTAAACATTCAACGGGTAACGTCAATGTCTCATTGTGACAGTATTTCTATTTGTAAACTTTGATGCGACTAATGTGACAGAGAGACAAGTAACAAATAACTCCAAATGTTTCTCAATAAGACATTGTCAAACAGAGCAGTTCAGAAATTCTCTTTTTTTGCGAATACAACGTTGGCCTGGAATCAACTCCCTAACGAAATTGTCAGCAGTACATCACCAGAGGTGCTTAAAGCCAAGATCGAAGAAAGTCACCTACGTTTTGACTAAACTCATTTGCGCCCTCTCCTAACCCGGTGCATTATACCTAACGGTCCTGCACTGAATTACATCCAGATCCAGAACACTACCTCTACAAATGATAGCCAAACAAGCAAATTCGTACGAAGTCGTGATCCTATGAACAAACTATGTGATAGGGGATTAAACATTTTCAAAACCTGGATTCTCACACACGGGGTATATCATGTAAGAATGTATTTTCATAATTTTAGCACAATGCTTATGACGATGAAGGGTGACATCACCTTTCGCCGCACCACTTCCAATCTCAATGTAGCTGATTAAATAGGGTTCGAAACCAGAACGGCCAGACTGTGCACTTGTCATGATCAAGGTTTTAATTTCCAGTACCATTGCCGTATGTATATACATGGACCTAGTAGGTAAATGGTATATACCAGTTCCTCGCATCCTAAATCTGTGCGTTTTTTTTGTAATGTATCAATGTCTGTATGCTATGCTAGAGTTCATTTGTTCATGAAAAATAAGTAGTAATCTGGGTGTATATAAACTCATTTGTTCTTTCATTCTACTATGAAACGTCTTGTATTTTTCACAGAAAAAATTAATTTCAATATGCATTGCTTACTTTGGGATTTGAAGTGAGAGGGATCCACCTCCCCTAATGCCGTCCTCCCACATAACATCACATGGTGGATTTGGAATGAAGACGTATTGCATACAACAGATGGTTATGGTATCAGTGCCGAGTTGTTCTTAACGGACGTGATGCTACAGGCACGCCTGGTATGCTGGGTTTGAACTTAACCTCTAAAGCTCCTCGTTTAAACGTGATGATCCTACTTGCTTCACGCACTGAAAGGCAAGTGAGATGTAATACGGTAGGCTGTTAAAGGCCGCGTCCACGCCAACAAAAATAAATAAAATTGAATAAATAGAAAACCACCAAAAAACACATAACACTGAAAGTTTCATCAAAATAGGATGTTAGATTATAAAAGGTTTAAAGAGAAATTCCAGTAGTTGCAGTTAACACTGATTTCATGAGAAAGTCTGTAAAACAAGGCTTAATTGCAAGTATATCATCGAGGATCTAGATCTGGTACAGTTACATTAACTGGACTTTGTGAAATCTTGAAATCTACGCTGAAAAATGTTCACACCGAAAATCCCCAACACAGATAAGCGCACGTGGGACAATGTATAATTATTGCTCAGGGCGTCGGGCACGACGCCCTACCCGAATCCCGTACTTATTTGCTGATTTCTCAGCAATTACACAATTTCTTCCAGAATCCTTTGGCACATGCGTTTTATTTATACAAACAGACACTTTAGTGGTCATTTCATTGGATTCTGTACGAACTCATTTTGATATCGTTACCAAAACTAGCATTTACCTTTAAAATACCAAGTGATGTACGCAGATGTGGAGGCCAATAATGTGACACACTCGATTTTCGCACGTATTTTACCATAGTTCATGTAATAAACTTAATTTTTGGTTTTGGTGATATGAAGATAAACTCTCCAATCATTTCCAATGAATAATAAAACGAAGATTTTGCAGTATTTAAGACTACATAATTTGAGGAAAATGAAAAATTTGAGAAATGTAATAAAACATACAAAGGATGGTGTGTAACAGCATCGGTCCCCTATTTATACCTCCATATATCGTTTATGATA
Source organism: Lytechinus variegatus (assembly GCF_018143015.1). Taxonomy (NCBI): domain Eukaryota; kingdom Metazoa; phylum Echinodermata; class Echinoidea; order Temnopleuroida; family Toxopneustidae; genus Lytechinus; species Lytechinus variegatus. The sequence continues at coordinate 83,415,613 of NC_054740.1, read as the reverse complement.
TGCAAAGCATTGTTTTGTAAAACTAGGCGAAATTTGATTATATCATTACTATCTTATTTTACTTTCGATTTTGATGACATCTTGTTTGATTTTCTCTATTCATCCATCTCATCTTTTTGGGGGTAAGGTAAAATAAACTGAAAAGGGGGTGGGGGAGCTAGGGTCTTTAATATTCATTAATAACAAGAAGAGGCCTATTCAATATTAGATTGATGGTGTCAGGTTGATAGACAGACATTGCGAGTCTCATGTCTTGGCCTTTACTTCTGCTATTACTGCTGTGCTTCTACTGTTTGAATGTTCCCTAGACATTTCCTATAATGTTGATATTTAAAACAATGAAAAAGGAAACTAGTCTCCTACAAGGAACAATATTTTTGTAGTAATGATTTGTCTTTGTCGTATTGTATTAGAAATTAATAATAATATCAGGATGTTTTGCAATCAAAAAGGCTTTCTATGAATTCCACACACACATACACACACACCCACACACGCACACATATATATGAATGTGTAAAATTATACATGTACAACAGCTTTGGCAACTCTGTTATTTAAATATTGTAAAGAAATGGATGAAGAGAACAATATTATATATATATATATATATATATATATATGTTTATATATATTTTGAGACAGAGAGAGAAATTAGATAAATGCAAACAACTTATGGCAACTCTCTTGTAAATAATAAACAGTGATGAAACAAATACAAAAACAAATAAAATGATATATATACTGTAAAAACGCTGTTTAAAATTTTAAGCACGTTGTTCAAACCACTCTAACAACTATTGTTTAAACTTTTTAAACAACTGTTACTTTTAAAACAAGTTGTTTATAAAGTTTAAACAATTAAAAATGTTTAAACAACTTGTTGTTAGAGTGACAGGCTTAAACAATGTGCTATTTTTTTTTACTGTATACAGTTCACATCAATGAAAAATTTACACTTTAAAAAGCCATGGAAATTAAAAAATATTCAACATGTGGATATTTGTTCACATATACTTGGTATTGGGTCTTACCTATAGATGAAAGTAAAAAGATTGACAGAATGTTACACTTAAGTGAGCGCTGTCCATTTTTGTAAAGCTCGCAGGAATCTTTTTGTGTAAGATTATTCCTTTTCACGCTGGGTCAAAGAAAAAGAATCTGTTCAATACGATTTTATCATTTAACGTGTGTTTACAATTTTCTATACAATTCATTTTAATACTTTTTTTCTCCACATTTTTCACAACAATTTGACAATGATTGACAGAAGAAAATTAAGCTTTAGCTATTTCATGCTCATTACTGCTATGTTTTAGCCTAAAGCAGATATCACGATGTCATCTGTGTGTGGGGAGGGGCGTATATTGGCGTTCGCAGGCAGTCTTGGGGCAAGGAAACACATAACAACGGTAAAAGTTATCTTCAAATCATTCTTCCTAGCTAATAACCATGTGCTCTTCATTATTAAAGTCTACTTTTATCCATATAACTGTCCACGTTTGCGAAAATCATTTTGCACGAACTTTTCAAAAGTAAGGGTTGCTCACGCAAGCGGAAAGATATTTTCCAGTTACCTGTCATTCGCTTAAAGAGACATATACCAATGTATAAATGTGAAAAGGCCTTACGAATATAGGCCTATATACACTCTAAAAAGTGTAGGCCTCATACGCAGTGTATATACAAGAAAGATATGTATTGTAATATCAATTTACAATGGTAAGCAATTTGACATTTTTAAAGCAACCTAAAAGAGAATAAAACATTGAAATGCAAGTTTAAAGTAGAATGGAAACCTTTGGAACAAATTAGCTTGTGTGAAAACAGAAAAAATCAAAGAAACAGATCAACGAAAGTTTGAGACAAAATCGGACAAATAATGAGAAAGTTCTGAGCATTTGAATATTGCGATCATTAATGCTATGGAGATCCTCCAATTGGCAATGCGACAAAGATGTGTGATGTCACTTGTGAACAACTCTCCCCATGACTTTAATATATATTTCACTTAAACTGCCTCTTTTATCACATATTTCAGTAGATCATGTGTTCTTTTTATAGGAGGGCATGTAATACAGATTTTTAGAGAATACATCATGGATGAAGAGTTTGTATCACCATAAGAAAAAGCAAAGAGACATTTTTAGGGTATTTTATAGTCCACCAAAGGGAAAGTTGTTCACATGTGACATCACACAGTCTTGTCGCATTGCCAATTGGAGGATCTCCATAGCATTAGTGATTGCAATATTCAAATGCTCATAACTTTCTCATTATTTGTTCGATTTTTCTCAAATTTTCTTTCTTCTTATTCTTTGATTTTTCTGTTTCGACACAGGCCTGCTTGTTCCAAAGGTTTCATCCCCCTTTAACTCTCAAAATTGACCAAATCTAGCATTTTAGGGTTTTCCAAATGTTAGGATCGCGTATAATAGCTATCATCATCAATCATTAAAATGTGACTGAAAACCCGTTAAGGTAGAGATGAAAAGCATGAATTGTGATTATTAACCAAGATTATTGGGATGCCGATTCTGTCCTGAATATTCTCCCGGAATTCATTATTTTAAGCATGGTCAGACATTAATTGATCATTTTTTTTTCTAAAAGAACACTTGTATAAGTAAAAAAAAAAGTTAGAATGTTCATTTTGCTTATATACACTTATATTTAGATCATTTATCAATGTTGTCAAATCGATTTCTTTCCAAAAGTGTCCAAATTCAGCAATCGGCGGAACACTTAATAAAAAAGTTTGAAAAGTGGGTGACCTCTTTTTTTTTAATGATTTAAAATAACATAAACTCGCTTAAAACACATTAAATGAGGAAAAATACGGCTATACACTTATTATATTCATTCCAAAAATTCATGTCAAAACAACCCATATAAGAATAGGTGTGTTTTATTTGATTTTGCTGAGAAAGCAATACGGTGGTGACATTGTATTAGGTAGTTATCGCAACATTACGTAGACGCTTTCTGGAACGTAGAGAATCTATTGTCAGAAGCCCTTCATGACAAAGCAACCTTTGTCGACAATAGGTGAATCAAAACAGCAGTGCCATCATGGCCTCTGGACAAACGACATATTTGCAATTTTCGTCAGCTCCGATCACCAATTTTCGACAAAGACCTCTAAGCTGTTCATTGTTATTTGGCGGGCATTTTAAATATATTATTGTGTTGTACTAGAATCCTCCCGTTGCGAAATCTCGCTACTGTCTTTGTGAAAACGACAATATAACCCCACTTTCATAATATATCCATTAAAAAAAATATAATTTCTCATTAATTGGAAGAATATGATATCAGTTGATTGTGTACATAGGTCCTGTTGCTGTCGGTATACATTTTGGAAGTACCATGACCACACCTGTTATGACTTAAGCAGATTACGATTATAGGAATAGCCAGATTAAAAAAGAAATGTATTCATTCCAAAATTCATGTCATTTTTAAAGACATAAGGGCCGGATCAGGATTTTCCAAATGGGGCACATTTTCCCGAGGACAAGTAAAAAAATGAAAATAGTATTTACTTTCAAGGGGGGGGGGGACACTTCTGTTTTAATGGCATTTTTACATTACAAATTTTAATTGAGCCTCTGAAAAGGGGGTCACGGGCCGGCTTTGACCCCCCCCCCCTGGATCAGCCAGTGATTGACATATTCCATTGTAAGATTCATATTTTGTTTGTGTCGTACACAAACAATTTCTGATATTGCAAAAATGCCATAAACCTATTACAAATCCGAAATACATTGGTCATATTTTGACTATTTGAAAGACAAATCACAATGTCACAAACACCATCTACAGTACACTTAATATAATTTTGTGAATGTCTCTTCGATTGATGAGGAACTGTTTGGGAGGACTGGATCGAATAAGCCGTTTGATGGCAGATGGTAAACAAATGCAACCACACCTGCGTCTCAGTCTTTTCAATTCCAATGAAAGCACCTTCTTTTCCTATCACTGAATCATTCATCGTCATGATTGTCAGTACTATCAGCAAACACCATGCTCTTGCCCAGTACAGCGCCGATTTTACTTCAGATCCCATATTAATAGGAAAGTAGAGTTTGCCAGAGAAAGTACCAAATTTAAGGAAATCACGACATATGTTTTTCAAATACTTTCCCCGGTCTGTGTGCCATCCGTGAACTATATCGCACGATTCACTAACCGAGCGTGAATCTCCTCAAACTAAATTCATATCAAAGTAATATTTTATTTTGGCTCATTTCAGTTATGACAGCATTTTCTGCCAGCAAATTTTAATATCGAAATGTTCACCTCTTGATGTCATAACATTGTTTTCTTATGGAGAGTGCATGGGCAGTAGTACTCCTGTCAGGAAATGCTTCAGATGAATGGATTCTGTAGAAGTCATCACAAACAATGACATACAATGTTTTAGTTTATTTGTGGAATATAAGTAATTTTTTTCTATAAAAAAACATTATTTATAACCAATCTTTGTATTTGTTTCTTACTCCCTCGATGCCATAGCTCGAGCATTTCATACGTCAGTGAAACTGTACAATTTCCTTTCACACTCGTAGGAACAAAAGCAGTCTTTTAATACCATGAATCCCATTGCTTAGCCGGTAATAAATAGACAAAACAAGACTCGTGAGACTTGAAACATCTAAACGAGCTTCATCTGCAGATATTTTGTGTCTCCCTTCGGAAAACCATAATATGATAGTGATATCATGTACGTCCATGGTGATATCAATAACACAGACAAATTTCCGTATTTTATTTTATCATACTTTCCTCAATCATTGTGAGCATTAATGATATTTTCCCCCTTTCATGGGTTTCGCCAAGTTTCGGTTTCTATGAATTCTGCCTGTCCCTATATGAGGTAGCTTATGGTAGAGCTCAGGGCAATGATCAGTGTTATGATACGGGATAGGGGTTGGGGCAACAAAAACGCATCAGGCATTGCAATGTAGTTACATTCAGATTTTGTTATCACGTTTATCTTTTAGGTAATGGATTTGTACATCGATCTAATACGAAGTTCGAATATTTAATACCTAAATATGAACAGTCTACGTCAAAATCGTAGTGTGACTTGTGGTTAATGAGGTAATATGTTTATGCAAACTATATTTTAAACTAGCAGTATACAACGACATTGTTCCATTTATGGTAGCAACTATACCCTCTACCGTTATAAAAAACAACAACGACCAAATCTACCACCCAGTCCTGTTTGTCATTCAATCTAAATGCAAAACGTCTAGTTATGAACACAGACGGTAATTATGCCGGTGTTCATGAGACAGTCACTATGCATCTAACCTGGTATTATCCAATGTTTTCGAAGATTTGATTTGTTTTAGCATTATGAATTTAACATTAACTTCTACAAGCACATTAATTGTGGAGCTACATAATGGGGGGAGGGGGATGATTCCGTTCGCACGCTAAACGACCCATTATAACAAAACGAGAATAAACAATTACATTAACACATTGATACAGGGGTAACTATCTTGGATGAACAAAACTACTTCAGTTTGGGAATTCCAAAATCTAAATGACAATTAAGTATCATACAAAACATGATCATACACCATTGATCTAAAAGGGCGTGGTCTTCCAAATTTCTTTATGTCTTTCAATAGGATGAGCTGAAACATACAACTGGCTTGAGCCCCCCCCCCCCTCTATAATCTACGCATTACATGTTAGTGTAACCTTTAAAAAAACAACCAACCTTGTAATCAGTCCATGGTCTGCATTCCTTTATCGTTGATTACCTAGACGGTGTTAGTCATCTCTTAACTGCCATATGTCTTCCCATTAATATCACGGAAGAAAAATGAGAAGTCATTGTCAACCATCCATGCACCCCATAACATTATCAGTCATTAGAACAGGGGTCCGTTGCAGAAAGAGCTGCGTTTGAACGCAAGTCAAAAAATCAATCGCAAGTCCAAAATGCGCGCTGTTGATTGGTTGGTTGAAAATCAAGTTGCGCGTGATTTTTAGAGTTGCGTTTGATTGCAACTCTTTCTGCAACGGGCCCCAGGTCACCTACTGTTCGTTGATAAAAAAAAGATGCATGTGTGCAAGTAGGTCACAGGTGATATTATTTCAAGATGTTTCTTCGAATTCTGCCTACTGCACACCATCCAACTTTTGGAATATAAGGTAACTCTATACTGGGGTATGGTCAGGTATAGAGCATCGCCATGTTTTTGTTTTTAATAACGTCAGTATTATATTCTAACATTATTAGGGAACTTTAGTTTAACACTTTTTGCAAATTGTGCTCCAGATTTAGATAATCCAAGAGATCGGACTCGGAAAAAAAGTATGATAGTCTAAAAAATAAATTACATTGCATGTTATAAGATCTTTTTAACTGTTAACGAAAGATTAATTTCAACTTTCTAAAGACATACACATTTTATCTTAGATCCACATATTCTGAGGACAGTGACCGTTTTTCCCTGAGTTGATTCAGTTCAGTTTGACAATATTCTACCCTTGTTCACTAAATGCTTTTTCGTTAATAATTGTTATTTTAATTCTGACTGATAATGCAACTCTCAATGACTCATCTATTCTTACGACCTTAAAGGTCAAGTCTACCTCAGAAAAAAAACTTATTTGAATCAATAGAGAAAAATCAAACTAGCATAACGCTGAAAATTTAATCAAAATCGGATGTAAAATAAGAAAATTATGACATTTTGAAGTTTTCGTTTATTTTTCACAAAATAGTTAAATGCACTATTTAGTCATATGCAAATGAGATAATCGGTGGTGTCAATCACTCACTTTTTTGATTATTTGAATAATGTAATATTTCAATTTTTACAGATTTGACAATAAGGACCAACTCGACTGAACCATAAAATGCTAAACAATGGTAATTCTACATGTTTAGTGCGAAATAAAACTTTGTTTCACAGGACAATGAGGAGAAAATTAGAATACTTCATATAATAAACTAAAAACAATAGTGAGTAACGTCATCAGTTCCCTCTTTTGCATACCGAGTGGGATGTGCATTAGAACTATTTTGTGAAATTAAGAGAATTAAAAACAAATATAACTTTCTTATTTCAAATTTGAATTTGATAAAATTTTCAGTGTTGTGATTCTTGTATTTTTCTCTTGTTATTCTATTCAACTTTTTTTGGGGTGGACTTATCCTTTAATTTGATTTTTTAAGCATTGAACAAAGAGAATATCAGCTCGATAGCCCTTCGAATCTTGTAACACGAGATCACACTAGATGGATTTTTCTTTTTTCAGAAAGGGGATTAAATGAAGTAATTACTTGATTCCATCTTGAATGGCTCTATCATCCCTTCAACTCATGTCGTAATATTGAAATTATACTTACTCAATAACCAAGATTTGATTCTCCAGAAGAACGGATGTCTCAGGCATAAGACTTTCTTCTATTACGTCAATTCCAAATCTCTGGTTGATTAACCATTTCCATTTACTGACCACGGCTCAGTATGGTGCTGATTCAGGTCCTTGTCCTCTATTAAAGGGAACATTCAATCCGATGTTAAGTTGGCTTAAATAAGAAAGAAAGTAGAAAAGGGTTCGAAAAAAGATTGAGGGGAATCTAATAAAACTTGAGGTGAAATGAATAATGATAATGAAAATATGCCGTTTTTATATAACTCTTAATACATCGGAACTATACGTCTCTATGCGCTTTACAGATATTATCCGTCATCGGATCCTGGCATGCCCGCATACAGTGTATGCACCTTCCCTTCTCCACTACCTGGGGAGCATTCCAACCAGAGTTCCATGACTCAATTGCTAGGCATACTACATAGGCTTTCGCATCCTATCAGGTACCCATTGAACACCTGGGTGGAGAGCGCCAAAGTGTGGATTGACGCCTTGCCAAAGGACGCTAGGTCATGGTTCTATTCGAACACACGATCCTCTGGTTACAAGGCGAGGGTCAGAACCGCTGCACCACGACGCTTGTTATATTATCAAGCGCCACGGCAGAAGCCGATCAAACACAAAATATATATACCCTCCCCTCCTGTAAAAAGTGTTATATCATGTATAAGTGAGTCAAAGAAATGTATATACAACATGTATTGGAAACAATTATATCCTGCAGTTAACCAATCACCTTACAAGAACGGATCTGAATAGAAAAATATTAGAAAAATTGAATTCTTTTTTACCGAAATGATGAATTGTGGAAAGAAATATAATTTGACTTGAAAGCGTATATTATGGACGTTATTCTGATCGTGGAAAGGTTATGTACACGTGAATCAGTCGAAATTAATTTCAATGCTAATACCACCAATTTCAACCGAAGAACGGTTTAGCATGTTTAACTTAGAAAATAAAACGTCCCTCATAACTACTGTTATCTAGTACGAAAAATAAAGGAATTGTATTAAGGTATTGCAGCTCTGCATGGTAACGGAATGGTAATTTTATATTTTTAATTCGATTTCCCTGTAATTATTGATAGTGAGATATGACCATAAATTATTTTGAATTAATGAGCTTTGGTTCGATATCAAAAGGACGCTAATTGTTTAATGCGCTTGTAGAAAACATGACAGGTAGGTGTTTAAATTGTTTTCATGATGCCATTTATTCAATCGTCTAAAAATATTAAGAAACAAAAATACAAAATATTAAGAAAAAATACAAAGAACTTGTTCAAGCCAAGGTGATGATGAATAAATTGTGAGAACAAAGAGATTTGCAATATGCTTTCTTCGAGAACGGGAAATATGGAATTAGTGGCTTAACATGAAACCAGTTTGATCTCCCAGCGGTGTAAAATATGACTAAAACATTAAAAAAAAATATGGAGCTTAGTGATAAACAGATTTGATTGAATTAGTCGAAAATTGTCTTTTCCTTTTCCTCAGCAAGGAATCTTTTCATCGATTTAGGTTGATCCAAGGTGAAATTCTCACTTCGAAAGAAAATAGCTAATGTTAATATGTTAATAAATACTTTTCGCTCTAGATCAAAACGGGTAGATTAATTTGCGTGCATGTGAAATTAAACATAAGGTTTAAGTTGGAAAAGAATGTACATCTGGCATTAAGTATGAAATTCATGGATATCTATAAATTTACTTTTTGTGAAATAACTATGATCGGCCCTGAATATGATAATATATCCTGCAATTGAGTCTGAATTGATATATATTATTCAGGGCCAATTATAGTTCTTAAACAGAATGTAAAACAATATTCATATTTTAAACATAATGCCCAGTATATACAATACACCATGACATAACTATACGCGGGGGAGGGGGGGGGGCATGTCCTCTCCCCAAGCGGACACCTTTTTGGTTTTACAATGTACATTTTCCCTATAATTACAGCAGTCAAAACGTTTCCTTTCTTATCAATTCTCTTGAAAAAAAAAACCTTTAAAACATACATAAACATTTACTTCGTGCCTGTACAACGTAAAACGCTTTCGTAGCCGTCACTGATTAATATATTTTTTTCTTGCTAGAACTTTGCTTCGTTATCATGATTATGCTAAAGCGAGCATAGAAATCGAATTAAAAAACGAAACTCGTCTCCTTTATCTGAAAAGGAGCAGTTGTGCGCTTTCCGAGCTGGAAATAATTTTTTTCTCCTTGTTGTACATATTTCCCGCTTAGACATAAAGTGCTTCTATTTTCAATATCAGTGAAAGTTCGCAAGGTGGCTCAAAATACTATTTTCTTAGTATTTAACATCCCTGTCGCTTACTCGTTAAACTTGCCCGTAATAGTTCAGTAGCTCAATTAGGGGGAACAATCACATTTATTCCAGCAAGGTGTTGAAGAATAACCAACAGCGGTCAAAACGTTTCCTTTCTTATCAATTCTCTTGAAAAAAACCCATTAAACATACATTAACAAGTTTTCTTCATGCCTGTACAACGTAAAACGCTTTCGTAGCCGTCACTAATATTTTTCTTCTTGCTAGAGCTTTGCTTCGTTATCATGATTATGCTAAAGCGAGCATAGAAATCAAATTTAAAAAAACGAAACTCGTCTCCTTTATCTAAAAAGGAGCAATTGTGCGCTTTCCGAGCTGGAGGAGAATTTCCTCCTTGTACATATCAGGCGCGGATCCAGGAGGGGGTCGAGCCGGCCCGGCCCCCCCCCCCCTATTTTTTGGCAACCTGCAGAAAAAAATGTACTCTTTAACTTGATAGAAACTGTGAAAAACAGAAAGAAAAGTAAGAAAGAGGTATTATACCCATGTAATTTACAGCCCCGTAACAGGCGGGGCCGAAAGGAAACAAGAAAAATGTGAGGGAAAATAGACTGTATATATAATTTTTTGCTCGCGCTTCGCGCTCGCATTGCCTGTGTAATGAATCCCATTCAACAGGATTAAATGCCACTTAATATATGCGGTTCTGAAATCAATTTGCACACAATATTTTAGCTCGCACATTAAGCTTTCATTATTTTGTTTGTTTTACACAAATTGTTAATATAATTTGTCAAAATCCTCCTTTAATTATATTATGTCAGTATATCAAAAAATTAAGCTTGTGGTTCGCGCTCGCATTTAATTGTTTGAGACACACAGCTTGTTCTTTATTTAAATAAAAACGCGTTTAGACTGTCCACTTTTCAGGTCGGAATATAAAAGATTTTGAGATCGCGATTCGTACTCTCATTATTTAATTGATGATAATTGTATCCTCTTCATTAATAACTAAAACAGTCCTAATTGAGTCCCTTTTCACGTTACTATAATAAAATTTCGGCTCGCGCTTCGTGCTCGCATTGTTTAGTTTAATACATATCTTTGTTCATGATTATAAAAACTGCTCAGAATCTTCAGTTCTAAGGACATAAAATATCTAAGAATTTGATCTCGCGCTTCGCGCTCGCATTATATATCAAGACCAATTATCTTGTTTATAACAATAAAAAATAATATACTTAAAACTTCAGTCTTTAGATAGGACTACCCCCTGAAAAACCAACCCCCCCAAAAAAAAAATCAGATTATAGCGACCAATCGAGAACAATGTTGATAAAAATATTTTCGGCCCCCCCCCCATTGGCGAAAGCTGGATCCGCCCCTGCATATTCCCCGCTTAGACATAAAATCATCCCTGTTTGTCGCTTACTCGTTACACTTGCCCGTAATAGTTCAGTAGCTCAATTTAGGGGAACAATCACATTTATTCCAGCAAGGTGTTGAAGAATAACCAAAGGAGAGGTCAGACTCCTTCAAATTATACAGAAATGACAGATTTTTATTCTTTTTTTTTCATTTTCCTTTTTTTTTCTTAGAATACATTTTGTCAGTCGATCTTCAGGCTTGCTCATAGAAAGAAATGTTTTTGACGGCTAGCAAATTATTAAATGTCAGAATTAGTCATATCTGGCAGATAAAGTGATTAAAAATATTTATTTTATAGAGCTTAGATCTATTGTGTTATTGTATTCTGATAATATAACACTTCTAGCAAAGAATAGGTGCTCACTTTTTCATCACTTGCTGTTCTTTATTGTAAAAGGATAAATAGAGCAGCGAATTTGGCAAGTTATACCATATAGGTATTTTTGTACGTATTGGATGAAAAGGCCTGGTAAGACGATGAGGTTTGGAGAGCAATGTCTGAAAGTAAAAATGGCTCAAATTAATGTTTCAATATTCATGTATGTAGGATAGGTACAACATTTATTTGTATGATGAACAATGATGAAATAAACTTCTTCCATGATTACTTTCCGTGCTCGCGTGCAAAGCTAATTTCAGAAGGGAGAGGTTTCCCTTCCCTCCCCACGTCCTAGGTGCGTTATGTGTAGTGTGCTTTACACTCTCTAAAAAAGAAAATCCACCAATGTCGTAAACCGTAAAATAAAAACTTATTTTAGATATAAGCAATTATCACTACCTGCTAGCATGTATCCTGT